>NC_134355.1:110395364-110545364 GCF_048569485.1 Anomaloglossus baeobatrachus | reverse complement strand
GTTCTACATCTTATTTATATATATATATATATATATAATGATGTAGAACCGAGGTAATTATGTTAGTCCGGCCCTCTAAAACCATCCCAATTTCTTATGCGGCCCCATGAACAAATTAATTGCCCACCCCTGCAGTAGATACTCTCCTAAGTAAGACAAAACCTCTTTACTTTCCTATTTAGGTTTCAGGTTTTTTAACCTTTTGCATTGTCTGACAGCATTGTACTTATTCAATAATAAAATGAATCATCAAAAATACAAATTGCCTAATAATTGTGCCCACAGTGTATATATTCCATGATAGAAACAGAGTAAAATAGATCAATGGAAATTCAATTTTGGATGTAAACACTTCTGGTTATTTTATGTTATAGTCTTACTATTAACACATTTTACAAACACAAGTTGTATTGCTATTTTTCATATGAATCTAACATCAATCAAGATTTATAAGAAACTGTTTTCTTTCTAAATTTTATGAAAGTAAAAAAAAACACTTTACGTTTCTTCCCCAATGACCTCATAATCTATCCTTTTCAAGCTTGACACAGAACAAACATAAAGTCATAGGAAAACATGTGTTAATGTAAGATATGGCCCATTTCCAGACAGCTTCTTTCAAGGAAGATAAATTGAGCATCTTCAAATCAAGCAACATTTCGGAATCTTTGTATGTTAATGTGCCATAAACCACTACCTCTTTGTACGGCTTCCGTCTTAAGGATAATGTGGGTTTTCAGGTGTTTAACTCCCCCGCTAAAAAATTAAAAAAAGGATCTGCTGTGGGAAGAATGTTCACTAATTATGCTTTTATTTATTTTTTTCCTATTTTATTTTTATTCAGTTTTTATCAAACAGTATTAATCTTTCCAGTATCCAAGCCTACAGCACCACTGCTTTCCATGCATGTCTGTACATGGACCAATGGAAAAGTAAATGTGAATGTGTTCATTGAAGAATAAATGGAATGATTTTTGCATTATTCTCCTATAAGAATATTTTCCAATACTTACCTTAAATTAGGGAGCCTTTTAGTTGTCTTTGTAAACCTACGATTGTCATGAGGATATTGTGACTGTCATAGAAAGCATTAAGGCTATGATAGAGATCATTGTGGCTGTCATGGGGATCATTGTGGTTGTCATAGGCTACATTGTGCCCATAATAGGCATTATATTTGGCAAAACGCAAAAATTGGGGCTGTCAAAGGATCCATTGCTGTAATCACAAACCTGTCATGGGTGTCATTCTGTTCCTGTGACATGAGCCCTTCCTCACCTGACCTAAACCATATTGAGAAGTTATGGGCCCCTCTTAAATTGGAAATTTAGGATGAAGAAAAACAGTCACCTCTCTGAGCAGTGTCTGGGAGCCTTTGGTTGTTGCTGCCCAAAAAGTTGATCATCAGTAGCTTAAGAAACTGACAGATTTTATGGATGGAAGACTTTTGAGTCTTAGTAACAAGAATGGTGGCTATATTGGTCACATATTTTATGTATTTTGTATACTTTGAGTTGTTTGGATATTACTCTCTTTATAAAAGATGAACATAAACCATTGAGATGAGAAAATTTACATTTTTCACTTAGCTGCATAATAATTCTGCACACTAATAGTTGTCCATTAATTCTACAAAATGATATAAAAGGGAAAAACCAAAGTTGCCTAGGCAGTTTACTATGCAGAAGCACATCAAAGGTGTAAGATGTCTTTAGTTTGGCTTTGGCCAGATGTAGATGGGGAAATTTAATGACTATTTGAGAAAACATGAATATTATATCTTTGTCATGATGTTACTTCAGGATAGTGAGGAAAAGGGGGTTCCTATACAGTCCCTTACATTAGGGGACCCTAGGCTATCCCTCACCTCCGGATTACTCCTAATTATGGAGATGCAGGAGTCCTGTGCGATTCTATACTCCTGAGAAATACTACTCTAATACCCCCCTCCTCCAGGGCGGGACGGGGCAGTAGTGAGACGATAAGCATATAAGGACTAGAGATGAGCGAACCGGTCCCGGTTCGGCTCGAGGCGGTTCGCCGAACGGGGGGTCTGGCTCGAGTTCGGCTCGTCGAACGTTCGACGAACCGAACTAGAACCAATAGGCTATAATGGGAGGCAATCACAAACACATAAAAATGCATTATAAATGTACACAAACAGTTAATAAACATTGCCATAACACTTACCGGTCCTCGCGATCCCTTCTGCACTCTGTCTCCTGCCGCTATTCCATCCGATGATCGCTGAATCCTCCCGGTGACCTGCACTGCCAGCAGAGAAGCAGGACCTATCGTGACGTCAAAATAGCCATGTGACCAGTCACGTGGCTATTATCTCATTGGCTACAGACTGGTCACATGACTATGACACGTCATGTAGGACCTGCGAGTGCATCTCTCCGGTACACGGTGCACATATGTGTATCGCCGTGTACCGGCGACATGCTCTAGCACACGGTCGACTCCCCGTTCCGTTAGGGACCGGCTGACACAGCCGGTCATTAACGGAGATCACCGTTGCCATAGCAACGCAGTTAGCGGTGACGTCACCGCTAACCGCGGCTCCGGGAGCACCGTTGCTATGGTAACGCGTCTGTCAGCGTTACCGCTGTTACCGCTAGCAGCCAGCAGTGATCACTCACGGAGTGAAGGCTGCACGCTGCTTCCCGATTGTAGTGAGCATTGTAGTTAGGATGGAGGTTCCCCAGCCCCAAGTGATGCCCCTCACTACAATCGTCACTACTACTACACTAGAAAGAAAGAAGACAGAAGAGCAGGATCGTGGAGGGCTGACAGGGGTAATAAAGATGGAGTCTCTAATGTGTCTGTGTATTTATTTCTATTAAAGTATTTTTTCTCTGTGTGGTGTCTTTTTTTAACCCTTTATTGGAGATTCTTAATGGCCGGGTCAAACGTGCCTGACATTAAGAATCTCTGGCTTAATACTGGCTGGTAAAACAAAGCCAGTATTAACTCATGATTACCCAACAAGCCACCCGGCTCCAGGGCTGTTGGAAGAGTTGGATACAGCGCCAGATGATGGCGCTTCTATGAGAGCGCCATTTTCTGGGACGGCTGCGGACTGAAATCCGCAGCAGAGGCGCCCACAAACCTCGGGCTAACCTGTGCTGCGGATTCCAATCCCCAGCTGCCTAGTTGTACCCGGCTGGACACAAAAATAGGGCGAAGCCCACGTCATTTGTTTTTTAATTATTTCATGAAATAAGTGAAATAATTAAAAAAAACGGGCTTCCCTATATTTTTGGTTCCCAGCCGGGTACAAATAGGCAACTGGGGGTTGGAGGCAGCCCGTGGCTGCCAGCTGTACCTGGCTAGCATACAAAAATATGGCGAAGCCCACGTCATTTTTTTGGTGGGCAAAAAACTTCTGCATGCAGTCCTGGATGGAGTATGCTGAGCCTTGTAGTTCTGCAGCTGCTGTCTGCTCTTCTCCATACAGACAGACAGCAGCTGCAGAACTACAAGGCTCAGCATACTCCATCCAGGACTGTATGCAGAAGTTTTTTGCCCCCTGAAAAAATTATGTGGCTTCGCCATATTTTTGTATGCTAGCCAGGTACAGCAGGCAGGTACGGCTGCCCCCAACCCCCAGTTGCCTATTTGTACCCGGCTGGGAACCAAAAATAAAGGGAAGCCCTTTTTTTATTATTTCATGAATTTCATGAAATAATTAGAAAACAAATGACGTAGGCTTTGCCCCATTTTTGTGTCCAGCCAGGTACAACTAGGCAGCTGGGGATTGGAATCCGCAGCACAGGTTGGCCTGAGCTTTCTGGGCCCCACTGCTGCGATTTGCAGTCTGCAGCCGCCTCAGAAAATGGCATTTTCATAGAAGCGCCATCTTCTGGCGCTGTATCCAACTCTTCCAGCACCTGCCTGCTATACCTGGCTAGCATACAAA
The DNA here is from genome assembly GCF_048569485.1 of Anomaloglossus baeobatrachus. Taxonomy (NCBI): domain Eukaryota; kingdom Metazoa; phylum Chordata; class Amphibia; order Anura; family Aromobatidae; genus Anomaloglossus; species Anomaloglossus baeobatrachus. The sequence goes on along the minus strand of NC_134355.1, from coordinate 110,541,439 downwards.
AATATGGCGAAGCTCACGTCCTTTTTTTGTAGCTTTTTGGCAAAAAAAAAAAAAAATGCTTCCCTGGATTTTCCATTGCCAGTGAAGGTAACACCAAGCAGTGGGGGTTAGCAGCCAGTAGCTGCTTGGATTACCCTTAGCTAGCAATACAAAAAATGCAGTGGGAGCTAACATATATTTTTTTTAATTATTTATTTAAATAACTAAAAATAAAATGGGCTTCCCTGTATTTTGATTGCTGGACATCACAGTGCTGTAAAAATAAATCTTTAAAAAAATGACGTAGCGCTCCGCGGTATTTTTGATTCTCAGCGCAGATAAAGCAGACAGCTATGGGTTGCCACCCCCATCTGCCTGCCGTTACCTTGGTTGGCAATCAAAATACAGGGAAGCCCATTAATTTTTTCTATTTAAAAAATAGTTAAAAAAAAAAAATTACGTTGGGTCCCCCCATTTTTGATAGCCAGCTAGGGTAAAGCAGACGGCTGTAGCCTGAAAACCACAGCTGGCAGCTTTACCGTGGTTGGGGATCCAATGTGGAGGTCCCCTCAGGCTCTTTTTTATAATTATTTTATAAATATTAATAATTACACAATAAAAGTAGGGGACCCCCCAAATTGGATCACCAGCCAAGGTAAAGCGGACAGCTGTGGTCTGGTATTCTCAGGGTGGGAAGGTCCATAGTTATTGGGCCTTCACAGCCTAAAAATAGCAGGCCGCAGGCACCCCAGACGTGGCGCATCCACTAGATGCGCCAATCCTGGCGCTTCACCCCAGCTCATCCCGTGCCCTGGTGCAGTGGCAAACGGGGTAATAAATCGGGTTGATACTAGCTGTAAAGTCACCTGAGATCAAGCCCAGCAGTTTGTGATGTCATGGCGTCTATTAGATACCCAACATCATAAACTGTCAGTACTAACAAAAACAAAAAATCGACAAAAGAAATTTATTTGAAAAAACAGTCCCCAAAACATTTCCTCTTTCACCAATTTATTGTAAGAAAAAAAATAAAGGGGTCCCACGACGACTCTGGACCGTCTAGAATATGGGGGGGGAGACACTCAGGGAACGTATCCCCCATTTTCTAGGAGTGCGGACCCTTCATGTGAGGAGTGTGGGTGCAATGAATCTGCACTCACTCTCCCCGGGTCCACAGCAGCAGAGTCCATGTCGTAATGGTTGCTACCAAAGCTGCAATGCCCTGCTCATGAGGTAAGGGCATGCCTAATCAGGAGAACTACTGTAGAGGAAGCTCTGCTCACTGGTATATAGGTGCTCAGAGGTAATAATAGATAAAATTAGTGAGTAACCTCGGCACTCTATATCTCCCAGACTAAGTCAGTAAGTCACAACGGATAGTAATGCAAAATCACTCTTTATTGGTCCGTATTAAGAAAATTTTTTTTTCATAAGCATATATGTTTTTGTCCAAAACAAGTTACAAATGACGTTTCGGCCTGAGCCTTCGTCAGATTGGACTTATCTGCTTGTAATCATGAAAAATGACAATAATCAGTATCACATAAGAGTGAGAGAACAATAACATAAACTCGAACAATGTAGAGGTACAATTGGGATGCAGCAAAAAAATTGCAACACAGCAAGAAATGAAACACATGATACAAATGTCATAATACAGTACAAGGACAATATAGTAATGACAAATATGGGGTCAGAGTAGACTTAGACAGCTCTGGTACGAAAGAGATGTCAATCATAAAGTAACATGTGCAGTAGGTGTAGAGCTACACTATGCATGGCAGAGCTAATGGGTAGACCGACCATAGAAAAAGTAGAGAAAAAGTGGAGAAAAAGTGGAGAATAAGTGGAACATAAGAGGAGAAAAAGTGGAGAAAAAGTGGAGAAAAAAGTGGAGAAAAAGTGGAGAAAAAGTGGAGAAAAAGTGGAGAAAAAGTGGAGAAAAAGTGGAGATTAAGAGGAGAAAAAGTGGAGAAAAAGTGGAGAAAAAGTGGAGCATAAGAGGAGAAAAAGTGGAGAAAAAGTGGAGAAAAAGTGGAGAAAAAGTGGAGCATAAGAGGAGAAAAAGTGGAGAAAAAAGTGGAGAAAAAGTGGAGAAAAAGTGGAGCATAAGAGGAGAAAAAGTGGAGAAAAAAGTGGAGAAAAAGTGGAGTAAAAGTGGAGAAAAAATGGAGAAAAAGTGGAGAAAAAGTGGAGATTAAGAGGAGAAAAAGTGGAGAAAAAGTGGAGAAAAAGTGGAGCATAAGAGGAGAAAAAGTGGAGAAAAAAGTGGAGAAAACGTGGAGAAAACGTGGAGGAAAAAGTGGAGAAAAAGTGGAGAAAAAGTGGAGAAAAAGTGGAGAAAAAGTGGAGCATAAGAGGAGAAAAAGTGGAGAAAAAAGTGGAGAAAACGTGGAGAAAAAGTGGAGCATAAGAGGAGAAAAAGTGGAGATTAAGAGGAGAAAAAGTGGAGAAAAAGTGGAGAAAAAGTGGAGAAAAAGTGGAGAAAAAGTGGAGAAAAAGTGGAGAAAAAGTGGAGCATAAGAGGAGAAAAAGTGGAGAAAAAGTGGAGAAAAAAGTGGAGAAAAAGTGGAGAAAAAGTGGAGAAAAAGTGGAGAAAAAGTGGAGATTAAGAGGAGAAAAAGTGGAGAAAAAGTGGAGAAAAAGTGGAGCATAAGAGGAGAAAAAGTGGAGAAAAAAGTGGAGAAAACGTGGAGAAAACGTGGAGAAAAAGTGGAGAAAAAGTGGAGAAAAAGTGGAGAAAAAGTGGAGCATAAGAGGAGAAAAAGTGGAGAAAAAGTGGAGAAAAAAGTGGAGAAAAAGTGGAGAAAAAGTGGAGAAAAAGTGGAGAAAAAGTGGAGAAAAAGTGGAGATTAAGAGGAGAAAAAGTGGAGAAAAAGTGGAGAAAAAGTGGAGAAAAAGTGGAGCATAAGAGGAGAAAAAGTGGAGAAAAAGTGGAGAAAAAGTGGAGAAAAAGTGGAGCATAAGAGGAGAAAAAGTGGAGAAAAAAGTGGAGAAAAAGTGGAGAAAAAGTGGAGCATAAGAGGAGAAAAAGTGGAGAAAAAAGTGGAGAAAAAGTGGAGTAAAAGTGGAGAAAAAATGGAGAAAAAGTGGAGAAAAAGTGGAGATTAAGAGGAGAAAAAGTGGAGAAAAAGTGGAGAAAAAGTGGAGCATAAGAGGAGAAAAAGTGGAGAAAAAAGTGGAGAAAACGTGGAGAAAACGTGGAGGAAAAAGTGGAGAAAAAGTGGAGAAAAAGTGGAGAAAAAGTGGAGAAAAAGTGGAGCATAAGAGGAGAAAAAGTGGAGAAAAAAGTGGAGAAAACGTGGAGAAAAAGTGGAGCATAAGAGGAGAAAAAGTGGAGATTAAGAGGAGAAAAAGTGGAGAAAAAGTGGAGAAAAAGTGGAGAAAAAGTGGAGAAAAAGTGGAGAAAAAGTGGAGAAAAAGTGGAGCATAAGAGGAGAAAAAGTGGAGAAAAAGTGGAGAAAAAAGTGGAGAAAAAGTGGAGAAAAAGTGGAGAAAAAGTGGAGAAAAAGTGGAGATTAAGAGGAGAAAAAGTGGAGAAAAAGTGGAGAAAAAGTGGAGCATAAGAGGAGAAAAAGTGGAGAAAAAAGTGGAGAAAACGTGGAGAAAACGTGGAGAAAAAGTGGAGAAAAAGTGGAGAAAAAGTGGAGAAAAAGTGGAGCATAAGAGGAGAAAAAGTGGAGAAAAAAGTGGAGAAAACGTGGAGAAAACGTGGAGAAAAAGTGGAGAAAAAGTGGAGAAAAAGTGGAGAAAAAGTGGAGATTAAGAGGAGAAAAAGTGGAGAAAAAGTGGAGAAAAAGTGGAGCATAAGAGGAGAAAAAGTGGAGAAAAAGTGGAGAAAAAGTGGAGAAAAAGTGGAGCATAAGAGGAGAAAAAGTGGAGAAAAAAGTGGAGAAAAAGTGGAGAAAAAGTGGAGCATAAGAGGAGAAAAAGTGGAGAAAAAAGTGGAGAAAAAGTGGAGTAAAAGTGGAGAAAAAATGGAGAAAAAGTGGAGAAAAAGTGGAGATTAAGAGGAGAAAAAGTGGAGAAAAAGTGGAGAAAAAGTGGAGCATAAGAGGAGAAAAAGTGGAGAAAAAAGTGGAGAAAACGTGGAGAAAACGTGGAGGAAAAAGTGGAGAAAAAGTGGAGAAAAAGTGGAGAAAAAGTGGAGAAAAAGTGGAGCATAAGAGGAGAAAAAGTGGAGAAAAAAGTGGAGAAAACGTGGAGAAAAAGTGGAGCATAAGAGGAGAAAAAGTGGAGATTAAGAGGAGAAAAAGTGGAGAAAAAGTGGAGAAAAAGTGGAGAAAAAGTGGAGAAAAAGTGGAGAAAAAGTGGAGAAAAAGTGGAGCATAAGAGGAGAAAAAGTGGAGAAAAAGTGGAGAAAAAAGTGGAGAAAAAGTGGAGAAAAAGTGGAGAAAAAGTGGAGAAAAAGTGGAGAAAAAGTGGAGAAAAAGTGGAGAAAAAGTGGAGAAAAAGTGGAGCATAAGAGGAGAAAAAGTGGAGAAAAAAGTGGAGAAAACGTGGAGAAAACGTGGAGAAAAAGTGGAGAAAAAGTGGAGAAAAAGTGGAGAAAAAGTGGAGCATAAGAGGAGAAAAAGTGGAGAAAAAAGTGGAGAAAACGTGGAGAAAACGTGGAGAAAAAGTGGAGAAAAAGTGGAGAAAAAGTGGAGAAAAAGTGGAGCATAAGAGGAGAAAAAGTGGAGAAAAAAGTGGAGAAAACGTGGAGAAAAAGTGGAGAAAAAGTGGAGAAAAAGTGGAGCATAAGAGGAGAAAAAGTGGAGATTAAGAGGAGAAAAAGTGGAGAAAAAGTGGAGAAAAAGTGGAGAAAAAGTGGAGAAAAAGTGGAGAAAAAGTGGAGAAAAAGTGGAGCATAAGAGGAGAAAAAGTGGAGAAAAAAGTGGAGAAAAAGTGGAGAAAAAGTGGAGAAAAAGTGGAGATTAAGAGGAGAAAAAGTGGAGCATAAGAGGAGAAAAAGTGGAGAAAAAAGTGGAGAAAAAGTGGAGAAAGTGGAGAAAAAAATGGAGAAAAAGTGGAGAAAAAGTGGAGAAAAAGTGGAGAATAAGAGGAGAAAAAGTGGAGAAAAAGTGGAGAAAAAGTGGAGAATAAGAGGAGAAAAAGTGGAGAATAAGTGGAGAAAAAAATGGAGAAAAAGTGGAGAAAAAGTGGAGAAAAAAATGGAGAAAAAGTGGAACACCCTTTGGTACCTTTCATGTGGCACTAAGGGGTGCTTAGCTTTGTATTTAGCCAAAAAAATGAAAAAAAAAATGACATAGGGTTCCCCCTAGTTTTGTAGCCAGCTAGGGTAAAGCAGACGGCTGCAGCCTGCAGACCACAGCTGGCAACCTCACCTTGGCTGGTAATCCAAAACTGAGGGCACCCCACGCTGTTATTTTAAATTAAATAAATAATTAAAAAAAAAAACCACGTAGGGGTCCCCCAAAATTGGATCACCAGCCAAGGTAAAGCAGACAGCTGGGGCCTGATATTCTCAGACTAGGGAGGTCCATGGTTATTGGAATCTCCCCAGCCTAAAAATAGCAGGCCGCAGCCGCCCCAGAAGTGGCGCATCCATTAGATGCGCCAATCCTGGTGCTTCGCCCCAGCTCATCCCGCGCCCTGGTGCGGTGGCAAACGGGGTAATATTTGGGGTTAATACCAGATGTGTAATGTCACCTGGCATCAAGCCCTGGGGTTGGTGAGGTCAGGCGTCTATCAGATACCCGACATCACCAACCCAGTCAGTAATAAAAAAAAATACACGACAAACACATTTTTATTTGAAAAAACACTCCCCAAAACATTCCCTCTTTAACCAATTTATTAGATTGAAAAACAAATCCAGGTCTGGTGTAATCCAAGGGGTTGCCATGACGATGCACACTGTCCCAGTCAATGAAGAGCAGGATGTTCCCCATTGGCTGGGAGAGCAGTGCAGTGACCTGAGCTAACATCAATGGGTCAGCCCAGGTCACTGCAGGGCATGAGAAGTGCTGCTGTCAGTGAGGTACATTACCTGCGCTGATCTCCAGCACACTGACAGCACCTGTCACTGAGGTCAATGACCGGCGCCTTCACATCAAGTATCGCGAGAGGTCCGTGACGTCACCGCCAGTGTCAGTCTCGGGTCGGAAGCGAGAGGTGATGTGACAAGCGGCGGCCATGGAGGACAGTGACAGCGCTGAGGTCGGGATGGCGGGACTTCATCACCGCAGGTAAGCCGAGCGAGCGAGCGAGCGAGCGAGCGGGCGGGCGGGCGGGCGGGCGGGGGGGGGGGGTGGATGTGTGTGTGTGTGTGTGTTTGTGTATGTGTATGTATGTGTACATGCCGCGGGCAGGAGGGGGTGGAGCGAGCTGAGCGGGAAAGTGTGGGCTTCCTGCACGTAACTAAGATAAACATCGGGTTACTAACCAAAGCGCTTTGCTTGGATACCCGATGTTTATCTTGGTTACCAGCTTGTGGCAGGCTGCCAGCGATGGCTCCTGCTCACTGTAGCTGTAAAAAGCCCTGCTTTTTGCTGCTAGAACCGTTCTCGAACGTATCTAGAACTATCGAGCTTTTAGCAAAAAGCTCGAGTTCTAGTTCGATCTCGAACAGCCCAAAAATCACTCGAGCCGCGAACTGGAGAACCACGAACCACGAACCGCGCTCAACTCTAATAAGGACAGGCAAGTAAAAACACAAAACTCTGACACACTGCATACACATTGGAATAGACAAAGAGAGACTCAGAAGAAAAACAAGAGCAGGATGGTAACAACAAAAAGGCAACAAGGGTTAACTCCACAACCACACACAGCAACAGGTATCACACCAGATAGTATGGATCACCACACCTCCCCAGCCCAACTAAGAAAAACTATAGCTGGCATAGGTGGAAGGCTGTAGCCATCATATATAGGGAGGAGCAGATGTGATTGGTTCCCCCTCAGCAGGGGATTAAAGGAGACTAACAAACAGACTAGTAGAGATTAACTCCTGATAGCCTACCTCTGAATTAGCACTCAGCAGGTCGATGCCCAAATCTGCCTGTGTAGACCACAGACACTAGAGACGTCATCATCAAGCAGAGTGTCAGAATCTTTAGTCCGAAACAGAACCATGACAGTTGGCAAAGTTTGTGAAAATCTTCATGTGACAACACTATATGGGGTACACCTCTCCATGTAAGAAAAGATAGTGGTACATAGTATTTTAGTATTTCCCCATAACGCAAACCTATCTCTGTAGCATCAAACTATTGAAGTATATACATGTATGAGTGTGTGTGTGGGGGGGAGGCAGCATGCAGCCTCAAGTATAAATAGGGTTGTTTATTTTCCAGTTCCAAGCAGTAAATAATATACTAGTCTAGGTAAGGCAGAATACTTGTATTATTCAGTATATGATGGACACCTATCCTGTAAAGGCCCTGTCACACACAGAGATAAATCTTTGGCAGATCTGTGGTTGCAGTGAAATCATGGACATATTGTTCCAGTTGTACACAGCCACAAACCTGGCACTGATTGTCCACAATTTCACTGCAACCACAGATCTGCCGCAGATTTATCTCTGTGTGTGACAGGGCCTTAAGACTCAGATCTCTATGGACAATTTAGTCACTATAGTATCCATTTGCAAATGCTATAGAGTTAAAGGCAGAAAAAATAGAACAGGTGTAGCAGATATTGATTTCTGCACATATGGTTTTCTGTGACAACAGGTGTTCTTAGTTCACCATATATTGTGCAAGCCCACATGAGTGCAGACAATACTGCAATTTAGTTAGACTTCCATCCTTTGTTGTTATTAAATGCTGATTATAAGGTATTCATCAGTCTGTCTTTTAGTATGTGCCTGTTGATCTCACGGTGGTTTCCATATTTTAACCTCAATAGTCAATGTCAGGTTGGGATAGTGCATTTAAAAAACCAAGGATAAATAGATAAAGATACATAAGTATGAGACAGTTTTGTATAAAATAGATAGATAGAGCAATAGATAAATGTGAGATGAGATGATAGATATACAGTGTGTCCACCCATATCCTGTCCACTGCTATTAACTTGAGAATGGCGGCAGCTATGGGCATATAAGTGGTGTCTAGGTATAGTAAAGTAGCCATGCGCTACACAATGAAACCACCTATAGCGCCACCTATTGGAAAACAACGGAGTTAGCATTTTTATTTCGAAAACGGAACGAGATAAAGAAAAAAAAAGGGAATTACAAAGTTTTAGGGCATCATCAATTCAATACGAATCGACACCTTGCAAACAGAAATGCTATGATTAGAACGTGTAAAACTAACAAGGCTGCGGACGTGAAGCGATACCTCATGGAGACCTTCCTACAAGTCATTGGGTATGGTGGCTGTGTGGAGTGCCCTCCACGCTCACCTGACCAGACCCCATTGGACTTCTTTCTGTGAGGTCACATCAAACAGCAGGTGTATGGGACCCCTCCACCAACATTGCAGGACCTACAATGACGTATCACAGATGCTTGTGCAAATGTCTCACCTACCATATTGCACAATGTGCAGCAAGATACAGTATGCTGTCCAGAGTCCAGATGTGCATTGCAGCTGACGGTGGACACTTTGAGCATCAAAGTTAAATGAGCACCATATGCATGACCAGCATTCAATGTTTTGGGGGATCATGGGTTTCATATCATAGCATTTCTGTATGCAAGGTGTCGATTCAAATTGAATTGATGATGCCCTACAACTTTGTGATTCACTTTCTTTGTCTATCTCGTTCTGGTTTCAAGATAAAAATGCTAACTCTGTTGTTATCCACCAGGTGGCGCTATTGGTGGTTTCATTGCGTAGTAGCGCATGGCTACTTTACTATACCTAGACACCACTTCTATGCCTATAGCTGCCGCTGTTCTCAAGTTAATGGCAGTGGACAGGATATGGGTGCACACACTATATAATGATAGATAGAAATATTGTAATGAGTAATGACATATTTTGATATGATAGAATGATAGGCATGATATAGATTGATAAATATATATATATATGAGACAATTCAAAATAAGATAAATATGAGATAATTAGGAATTAGATAAATAGTCTGAGTAGACCCTTTGGACCAAATGAGTTAATCAACAGGAAATGAGTGCTGCGGTTGTGCTCACTTCCTGTTGATTTCCTGCTGGACACAAATTCAGTTCAAGTGTATTGTATTGCAAGAAACCTGCACCGTAATAATTAAAATTGCTGCCGGCCTATTAGAGGCTGACAGCTGATGTTGGTGTGGTGCCCCTGAGGCTCAGGTCGCCACAGGGTACTGCACCTCAATTAAGGTGCGGTATTCATCTCAGGTAAGGGGGGGTTAATTACCGATGTTCCACATTCACACTCTACATACAGCTTAGCCTTCACACAGGGTGGGATGGCTCAGGGTAGGCAGGGGGGTGGCCATCGTGATCATGGCACTTCCCCGGTCACTGAAGCCAGCCACCTGGGGGGCGAGTTCCACTTGGGGTAGAAGTAGGTGCAACACACACACATCCACTCAGATCCATCGGGACTATAGTTCTGACAAAACATCTCTGGAAAACTTGGACTTTACTAGGCCTGGGCTTGGAGTGGGAGCTCAGCCAGGGTAACTAACGGCTGAGGGGGACATCCTAGAAATAGGACATTCTCTCTCTCCTTCTCTCTTCAAACATTGGTGGTGGCCCCCTTACTTGCCTTAGATTGACTGGAGTCCATTACGGCAGTGACCAGTACTACTGGGCTGGCGACTGAAGCTTTGAGTAAACTACACCTTGAACCCACAGAGACTGTGTTGACTTGTTCTTACTGGCATTGCCCCCCAGCGCTTAGCCGTCAATCACCATTACCTCCTTTCTTCATCCACCTGGGGCTCGCTCCGCCTGTGGGGAGTGACTCCATCCCGGCTGCCATAACACCTGCCCCGGCGAGGAATACTGTAGCGGCGGCTACTCACTGGCCGCATACCACAGGTGGCATCATGACAAATTCTCACAATCACTCTGTTTTCCCACCATTTGCTGTACGCCATGAGGCAACGAAACAGGGCAAGGCCAACCGTGACATCACCTGACCCTACCCTCAATGGCCTGGCAACGACTAGGTTAACCACCTGCCCCATGGGGCGCTACACTGGCATGCAAGTTGCCAACGTATGATGCCATTATCATGCGCCGGAGACGTGCACACCGCATATGGAACAGGAAGAAAATGCTGCTGGATCACAGACAGGTAAGTAGAATCTTTTTTTAATATAAAATATACAAGTAAGAGCCACATGGGGACCAGGATGTAACATATTTGGGGACTAGGAAGACATATGGGGACCAGAAAGGAAAATATATAGGGACCAGGAAGACATATGAGGACCAGGATGGAACATATATGGGGACCAGAAAGACATACAGTGACCAGTATGGAACATATATTGGACCAGGAAGATACATGGGGATAAAGATGGAACATACATGGGACCATATGGTAATCAGTATAGGGGACATATGGTGACCAAGATATGATACAGGTTGGGGGACATATGGGGACCAACATGGGGGACATACAGGAAGAGCCCAGGATGGGGACATTATTAAAGGAAGGGGCCAGGGTGGGTAACATAATTACTGTATGAGGAACATACATTATAAGTTTATGGTGGCAATCTGGGGACATAATTACTGTAGGAATACTGTTTTCAATGGGAGGTTGAGGAAGGCAGATCCTGTTACTGTGCAGGGAGGAATTATGTTGCTTTTTTCTTCATCTAGTAAAGTGTAGAAGACCTGGAAAAAAGTGGGGAATGTGCTCTACTGTAGAAGTGATCAGCTATAGACATTTGTGTATTATTTTCTGCAGAGACAAGTCCTTACATGAAGAAGATATAGTGGTCTGCACTGGATGAAGAAGAAAAGCGAAGATGAATGACTTCACCTAGAGACATCAATATTAAGTCCATGTATTACATGTATACACATACTATACACTGTATGCTATACACAAAGATCCTGTGTTTAATGGCACTGATGGTAATACTAGTGTTATTAGTATTGTGCTTTTTCTTAATGATCACTTTTGTCATATGCAGTCACTGATGTGGTGATATGTGGTCTGGTTATGATGGGGTATATATCCCTTATATATGTTATTATTCAATCACTATATGATGGTAATATGTAGTCTGGTCATGGTGTGGTGGTATTTTTTCTTTGTTTGTGGTATTATTTAGTCGCTAGTTGGTAATAATATGTTACCTGGCAACTGCATGGTGGTATTTGTCCCTTGTATGTGGCATTATTCAGTCACCATCATACAAGCAAAAGGAGACTGAGCATCATGAAAAGCACACCACAAAAAATCATAGAGAATTCAATTTTATTGTACTAGAAAAAACACCATTAATAGCATATTAAAAACATGCTTAATGCCTATACATCAAAGTAATAAACACCCAATAATAGGAAATCACAAATATAAGATGCCTGGTGAAGACAAAGACTGCACAGAAATGATCAAGTTTATGTAATGAAAAACAAGGGAGCTACTTAATAGGTATGTGATCAACAACTGCTGTTGTATGAAACACGCCCAGTGTATATCAATTGTAAACAACCAAGTAAACTTGTCATCTTGTGGGCCAAGAAAAAATTTGCAAAATCACAGTCCAGATAGCTCAGTATATACAAAAAGTAGCAATAATGAGCAAAGGAAATAATCCTAAGTAAAGCAAATACTTATAACAAGCAGAGTCTCTCCAATAATCAGTCCTAAGAATGTGTGCAGCCCCGGGCAGGAGATCAATGTGCTAACATGGAGCATAGATTGGATGGCAGCAAGGTACAATGCATATCGCAGCACTCAGGCACCTTCTTCAGGGAAGGCATGTTAAGTCTGAGTCTGTATGGCTCATGTACTTTTATAGTGTAATAATTAAAAAGATGGATTACTGTTGTGTGACACGCCCCCTGGTGTTCAATGTAATCTTCGTGGCATCACTATGGGATGATAATATGTGGTCTGGTCATAGTGTGGCAGTATTTTTCCCTTGTACGTTGTATTATTTAATCACTTTGTGGTGTAATATGTGGTCTGGTCATGGTGTGGTGGTATATCACACATATTTGGCCTCCAGCTGCTGAAGCCAGAGATTAAGTGCATCAGACAGTTGAGGTGACAAATGGACAAGAGGCTATACTTTCAAAGTTAAGCAGGGTTCCTTTGGTAATAATTTTCAAAACTTGTTACGACCGAGGATGTAATGGTGCATCCTAAATCTTGAAGTGGTGATCACCACTGGCTGCTCGGTGAGCTGGTGGTGATCCCACACATGTCTGCTGATTTGTACAGCAGACATGTGTGCCTTGCAGGCGCAGGTGGATCCGTGACCCGCCCACGCCTGTTAACCCCTTAAATCGTGCCAAAATGTGACACCACGATTTAAATGCCTGCAGTGGGGAATGTGCCTTTCCCCACCGCCATTGGAGGCACTGTGACGTGATCAAAGGGAGCCGATGGTTGTCATGGTAGCACAGGGTCATGTGATGACTCCTGTAATCATGATGTAGTTCCTGTTACAGCGACAGCTGAAACAATAAGAGAGCATTTCTCCTGATCAGAGCGATGCAGCCTTGATCAGGAGAAATGAATGAGCGATCAGATAGATCCTTATAGTCCCCTAGAGGGACTAGTAAAATAAAATGAAAAAGTTTTAAAAAATTTAAAAAAATTAAAAAACCTAAAAGTTCAAATCACAACTCATTCACCTCATTGAAAATTAAAGGGTTAAAAAAATGAAAAATATACACACATTTGGTATTGCTGCATTCAGAAGCACCCGATCTGTCAAAATATAAAATTAATTAAAGTGATCTGTAAATGTTGTAGGGGCAAAAAGATTCCAAACGCCAAAATTACGTTTTTTGATCATTGCAAATTTTGCTCAAAATGCAATAACAGGCAATCAGAAAGTAGCATCTGCGCAAAAATCTTACCATTAAAAATATCAGCTCGAGCTGCAAAAAAATAAACCGTCACTGAGCCCCATTTCCCAAAAAATGAGAACTCTACAGGTCGTGGAAAATGGTGCAAAAAGTGCGCCACTTTTTTTGGACAAATGTCTGAATATTTTGTAACTCTCTAGATAAAAGTAAACTTATACATGCTTGGTGTCTACAAACTCGTACTGACCTGAGGCATCATGCCAGCACATCAGTGTTACCATATAATGAACATGGTGAATAAAACATCCAAAAACAATTATGGAATCGCACTTTTGTTTGCAATTTTTCCGCACTTAGAATTTTTTTGCCGTTTTCTAGCACACTATATGGTAAAAGTTATGGTTTCATTTAAAAGTTCAACTCGTTCCACAAAAAAGCAAGCCCTCATATGGCAATATTGATGGAAAAATAATAAAGTTACGGCTCTCGGAAGAAAGAGAGCAAATAACAAACACGGAAAATCGCCCGGGTGTGAAGGGGTTAATACGATTCATCATACTAAGAAGTGAATGACGGTGACTGGAACAATGTGGACCTGACAGGAGAAAATAAAACTATAAATTAAGGTATCGGTAGAGTGAGAGGGGTAACATTTTTTTACTTTTACTTTTCATTACTTGTATTTTGTGGTTGAGAAAAATTCGTGAAAATAGCCAAGACTATAAATAAAAGTGTGGCATTTAAATGAGTTTGGCTTTTAAAATGGGTGTTGATTCCTAAAAAAAACAGGGAACCTGATGTTAAAAAATGTAATCTCACCCCTGGCTTTCCTGTGCATCATCTTCAGAAGAGGCTTCATTCTGGTAAAGCAGCCATGCAGACCAATTTGATGCAATGTGCAGCGTATGGTCTGAGTACTGACAGGCGGACCCCCCACGCCTTTAGCCTCTGCAGCAATGCTGGCAGTACTCATACATCTGTTTTCAAAAGACAACCTCTGGATATGACGCTGAGCACGTGTACTCACCTTCTTTGGTCCACAAAGGCTAGGCCTGTTGTGAGTAGAACCTGTGTTATAAAACCTCTGTATGGTCTTGGCCACCGTGCTGTAGCTCAGTTTCAGGGTGTTGGTAATTTTCTTACATTTTAGGCCATTTTTATGTAGATCAACAATTCTTTTTTTCAGATCCTCAGATATTTATTTGCCATAAGGAGCCATGTTGAAATTCCAGTGACCAATATGAGATAGTGTGTGAATGATAACACAAAATTACGGGGGAACACTATTCTCCTTATGGAGACTTTGCAAGCCAGTCTGGCTGCTTTTCAAGTAAGGGGACTTATAGCTGCCATGCTCCTCTGCAAAATATTCAAATTGTCTCTCCAGGACTGGAGACAAACTCTAGCGGCGCTGCGCTAGAGTTTGTCTCCAGTCCTGGAGAGACAATTTGAACACAAAATTAAACACCCAATCTCCTCATTCACACCTGAAACCTTATAACAGAAATAAGTCACAAGACATCCGGGAGGTAAAATGGCTAATTACGCACAATTTGACCACTTTCACTTAGGGGTGTACTCACTTTTGTTGCCAGTAGTTTAGACATTAATGACTGTATGTTGAGTTATTTAGAGGGCACACCAAATTTACACTGACTATGTGTTCAGGGTTTTACTATGAAAAGATATAATAAAATATTTACAAAAATGTAAGGGGTGTACTCACTTTTGTGATAAACTGTTGCTTTAGATAACTGTCAGGCAAATGATGGAGCAGCCAACAGCTATTTGCCAAATCTCCTATACACAGAAACGTTAGTTTGGCTGGGAATCGCTGTGTTCTCTATGAGAGAGCCGCAGCCTGACTACTAATGGGCCCTAGCTTATTTCAGAGAACAACTTAAGAAATGACCATTGAAAATCTAGTTGGTTGGATTGTTCTCTCCTTAAACATTATTTATCAAGTTATAGTCAAGACAAACCTTTGAAATTAGCCGATTCCTGACAAATTTTTTTCTAATGTCTGTATTATCCCTTTGGGCAGGGACTAGATTTGGTGTAAAAATTTGCACCAACTCTGGCTTGGACTCTTGTATCAGTCAGGGACTGTGGGCATAATGATTACAATAGCAGAGGTCGCAACTGTGATCAGAACTGAGAGGAAGGCAGCCCTGTAAGATTTCTCTGGAAAGCCGTCAACTGCTTTAAAGAGAGCCGGTCAACAGGATTTAGCACAATAAAGTAAAGCCATGGCCATAATGGCGCTGTGATTCTGATTAAAGTTTTCATCTAATGACATCTTTTGTACATTGGTTGGAACTTGGGGGTAGGGTCTTCTTCTTCTTCTCGGCCCCTATACCTGCCTCCTTTGTTTCTTCTACAGGTCCCTGATTATTCAGTGGCCTACCTCCTTTTTGAAATTCTGCGCTGCTGCCACCATAATTGCAGTGGGTCGCGGGTGTGCAGTGTGATTCTGCGGGCGGTCTGCAGCTCTTCAATAAAATTATGTTGGAGGCGGCGCATGCGCAGAGCAAGATTTCAGCTCAATGACCTTTTCATTAAGCCAAAATTTCAATCTGGCCATGCGCCGACCTCTGGCGCCATTTAATTGAGGACCAGTAGATCGCAAACAGAATCACAACACGCACACAGCGCCCACCACAGGCTGACTCCAGGGAGAGCGTTCACTCGTAGGAGAAGGGTGCGGTAACTTTAAATGTAATTTTTTTCTTGTTAATGAGACAAAGAGGAAATAAAAGTACTTTTACTATTACATACGTATGCAAAGGGTACCGTATAACCACATCAAGGCAGAAAGGGGACATTATTAATACAGTGATTCAAAAAGGAGGCAGAATGAATATACAGAGGCATAAAGGGGTAATAATTAATTGATGGAGGCACAAAAAGGGCATTATTAATACATGGAGGCATAAAAGAGGGCTTTAGTAATAACTGAAGGCTCAAAGGGGGTATTATTGATATAGAAACAAAAAGGGAGGCGATATTAATATATGGATGTCCAAATTGGAAATTATTAATAAATGAGACTTAAAGGAGGGATTAATATATAAAGGACCCAAAGGGGGCATAGTTAATACATGGAGGCGCATTAAGTGATAAACCTTAATATATCCAGAAACAGAATTGAGGACAATTGCTATATGTATTGTGAGGTAGCGTGGTCGGCTGCGCAGCAGAAGACACGGGATCCAGGCACCAAGGGTCACAGCACACGGTTTAATATCCAAACAAAAGTCCACAACAGTACACATGTGCCTCTCCGGCAGAGAACTCAGGGAGTTGTGTTCACTCCCTCACACTCGGCACCCCCGCCCTTGTTCCTGTTTCCTTTTAACCCTTCTTTCAGCCTGTAGGGAAACAGCATTAACCCTGGAGTGGAGTTGCTTTCTATCATGGAGTGAGCACAACCGGGGCGAGACATACCGGCCGTCATAGATAACCCCGGTCACAGTCTCACACACCCCCCTCCTCAGTTCAAGCGTGTGGGGTTGAACTCCTGCCATCAAACACGGGCCGCGGGACAAGGCATCGGCGTTGCCCTGCAACCTACCGGCCCGGTGTTCAACCGTAAACCGGGAGTTCTGCAGAGAAAGGAACCACCGGGTAACCCGGGCATTCCGTTCCTTGGCGGACCTCATCCAGACCAGTGGAGAGTGATCCGTCACCAAGCGAAACTGCCGTCCCAGCAGGTAATAGCGTAGGGACTCCAAGGCCCACTTGGTCGCCAGGCACTCCTTCTCCACTACGCTATAATTCCGCTCGGGAGGGGTGAGCTTCCTACTTAAGAAGGTGACGGGGTGTTCCTCCCCCTGAACCACCTGAGACAGCACTGCCCCCAGGCCGACCTCCGAGGCGTCAGTCTGTACTATGAACTCCTTCCGGAAATCAGGGTTTACAAGAACGGGCTGTCCGCACAGAACCCCCTTCAGGGCCCGGAAGGAGTCCTCGGCCTGCGGAGTCCAGCGCACCATGACGGACTTCTTGCCTTTGAGAAGGTCCGTCAAGGGGGCTGATAGTCCCGCAAAATCTTTTACAAACCTCCTGTAGTACCCCACGATACCCAGGAAGGCCCTAACCTGCTTCGTGGTCAGGGGTCTAGGCCACTTCTGGATCGCCTCAACCTTGTTAACTTGGGGCTTAATCACTCCTTGGCCTATCACGTAGCCCAAGTAGAGGTCTTCCGTGAGTCCCAACGCACATTTCTTGGGATTGGCTGTCAATACGGCTGTTCGAAGCGCGTCCACCACCGCTTGTACCTGTTCCAAGTGGGTCTGCCACTCGGAGCTGTAAATAATGATGTCATCAAGGTACGCTGATGCATATGCCTGGTGGGGTTCCAGCACCAAGTCCATCAACCTCTGGAACGTGGCCGGAGCGCCATGTAACCCAAAAGGCAAGACAACATAGTGGAAGAGACCCTCCGGCGTAACAAAAGCGGTTTTCTCCTTGGCGGACTCCGTCAGTGGCACCTGCCAGTACCCCTTGGTCAGGTCGAGCGTGGTGAAATATCGCGCCTGTCCCAGTCTATCAATCAGCTCATCCACCCGGGGCATGGGGTAGAGATCGAACTTGGATATTTCGTTCAATCTCCTAAAGTCATTGCAGAACCTTAAGGAGCCATCGGGTTTTGGTATTAGGACAATGGGACTAGCCCATTCACTCCGGGATTTTTCGATGACCCCCAGGCGTAGCATTGTCTTCACTTCCTCTGATATGGCTTGTCTTCGAGCCTCCGGCACGCGGTATGACTTCAGGCGTACCTTCAGGTGAGGCTCGGTGACAATGTCATGTCGTATCAGACTGGTCCTACCAGGCAGCTCGGAGAAGACGTCGGGGTTCTGCTGAACCAGCCTTCTGGCCTCTCGCCTCTGTGTCTTGGTGAGGGCTTCTCCAATCCTTACTTCCGGTTCGTCCTCATCGGAGGTCGCTGGAGCCGGATGTGAACGACCCAAAGAGGAGGGAGATGGGGAAAAAACAACCATTAGGCTTTCCCGTTCCTGCCAAGGTTTTAATAGGTTGACATGGTATATTTGTTCAGGTTTCCGCCTACCGGGCTGCAATACCTTATAGTTGACCACCCCGACTCTTTCTTTTATCTCGTAGGGGCCTTGCCACTGAGCCAGGAATTTACTCTCCGCCGTGGAGATTAATACCAACACCCGATCCCCGGGTTTAAAGGTCCGCACGGTGGCTTGTCTATTGTAGCGGCCGCTTTGCGCGGCCTGAGCCTCCTGTAAATGTTCCTTCACAATTGGCATGACCGCGCTTATGCGGTTCTGCATTCCTAAAATGTGTTCAATCACACTTTTATGGGGGGTGGGCTCTTGCTCCCATGTTTCCTTTGCCAGGTCCAACAATCCCCGGGGATGTCGCCCGTATAACAACTCAAAAGGCGAAAACCCCGTGGATGCGTGTGGCACCTCTTGTATGGCAAACATCAAATAGGGAAGCATCATATCCCAGTCTTTCCCGTCTTTGGAGATCACCCTTTTGAGCATGGTTTTCAGGGTTTTATTGAATCGTTCAACTAACCCATCCGTCTGAGGATGATACACAGACGTACGCAACTGCTTGATCTGGAGTAGCCGGCATAGCTCTTTGGTCACTTTAGACATGAAAGGGGTCCCCTGATCCGTAAGGATCTCCTTGGGCAACCCCACCCGGCAGAACACAGCAAACAACTCCCGAGCTATAAGCTTCGCCACAGTATGTCTGAGAGGTATCGCCTCTGGATACCGGGTGGCATAGTCAACAATCACTAGGATGTGTTGGTGCCCTCGAGCAGACTTTACGAGGGGCCCCACCAGATCCATCCCTATCCGTTCAAAAGGGACTTCTATAATGGGTAACGGTACCAACGGACTGCGAAAGTGGGTCAGGGGTGCGGTAAGCTGACACTCCGGGCAGGTTTCGCAGAACCGTTTTACCTCCCCAAAGACCCCGGGCCAATAGAACCTTTGCAATATTCGCTCCTGCGTTTTCTTGACCCCTAGGTGGCCACTCATCAGGTGTTTATGAGCCAAGTCGAGGACCTGCTGGCGATACAGCTGGGGCACCACCAACTGCTCTACCCCCACGCCCCGTATTTCATCTACCCGGTAGAGTAAATCCTGCTTAAGAGCGAAATGGGGGTACCTTACCTGGGCACCGGGCAGCTGTGCCACCCCGTCAACTACTGTCACCCGACTCCGGGCATGTATTAATGTAGGGTCCTGGAGTTGGGCTGTCCCAAACGTATCCGGGGACGCCTCCAACTCCGGGATGGGCTTGACCGTCTCGGCCTCTCCTGCCAATACCTCTAGGGGCGACCTATCGGGTTCACATTCTGTCCCTATCATGGGAACCCCTACGGCAGGCGTCCCGGATTCAGGATTGTAGGGCTCAGGTCCCGGACTGACCCATATCTGAGGGGACTTAGGAGGTCCCTTCCATAAAGTCCAAAAATAGGGCAGATCCCTTCCTAGGATCACGTCATAGGGAAGAGTGTTAATAAGTCCCACCTCATGTTGCACCTGACCGCAAGGTGCTGTGATGGTGACAATCCCCGTGGGATAGTCTCGGCGGTCCCCATGTATGCAAACCACCCCCACGGTACGTCCTGTGGCCTTTACTTTAGCCCTTAGGGTTGATTGCACAAGGGTCACTAAGCTTCCGGAATCCAACAAGCCTGTAACCTGACATCCATTCACCTGTATTTGGCACAAGTGGGGCTCTGTCTCTGGGGAGACCAGGTCAGCGGTACACACCACCTGAGCATACATTGAACCCCGCCGGGTAACCCCACAATCCATGGGCTCCGTGGTGAGTGGACACTGGGCTTGCATATGTCCCACCCGCTGGCACCGCCAACATCTAATAGGGAAGGAAACCCCCTTGACGAGTTGTCGTTTAGGGTACAGAACCTTCCAGACCTCAGGGACGGCGGCCGCGGCCTCAGACGGGACGGTAGCGGACTCCTGCACCGGTGTCGGCGGTGGGTCCTTGGCCCTAGGCTTGGAGGGGCCGGACCGACGGGCGGTACGCAAAGTCTCAGTGTCCCGTATCAAGTCCTGCGTAGCCACATGCCGCTCTACCCGGGACACTAATTGGTCCAGGGTACTCGGGTCGCCCTGTCCTACCCACCGTTGAATGGTGATGGGTAAAGTGCGCACAAAACGATCAACTACTACCCTTTCCACCATTTGCGCCGGGCTCAGAGTGTCAGGCTGCAACCACTTTTTTACGAGATGCAACAAGTCATAGGCCTGGGAGCGTACGGGTTTGGCTTCCTCATAGAACCACTGATTTACCCGCTGAGCCCGTACATAGGTATTCACCCCCAACCGAGCAAGTATTTCGGCTTTCAGGGTCGCATAGTCTATGGCGTCCTCGGTACAGAGGTCCAGGTATGCTTTTTGGGGCTCCCCCGTCAGATAGGGCGACAATACCTCAGCCCACTGGGGGGTCGGCAGCTTTTCCCGCTCGGCCACCCGCTCAAACACCGCCAGGAACGCTTCCACATCATCCCCCGGGGTCATCTTTTGCAACGCTTGTCTCACCGCTTTCCGGACGCTGCCGTCGTCACCCGGTCCCGGGGTTGTTGCTGCCGGTCCGGCACGGATCGACTTGGCCAGTAGAACCATCTGTTCTTGGTGCCTTTGTTCCTGCAATTTCAAAGATTGCTGCTGATGATCCAACGACCGGAGCAGGTGTGCATTGATCTGTTGCTGCTGCTTTAGTATTTCCTCCATGGTGTCGCCAGGTTTGGGCTGTAGTATAGCCGCTTGAATCCAGGACATGTGCTACCGGGTCACCAGAAATGGAAGCTACACCTCACCGGGCTGGCATGCCCGCCGATTCTCCACCATATGTGAGGTAGCGTGGTCGGCTGCGCAGCAGAAGACACGGGATCCAGGCACCAAGGGTCACAGCACACGGTTTAATATCCAAACAAAAGTCCACAACAGTACACATGTGCCTCTCCGGCAGAGAACTCAGGGAGTTGTGTTCACTCCCTCACACTCGGCACCCCCGCCCTTGTTCCTGTTTCCTTTTAACCCTTCTTTCAGCCTGTAGGGAAACAGCATTAACCCTGGAGTGGAGTTGCTTTCTATCATGGAGTGAGCACAACCGGGGCGAGACATACCGGCCGTCATAGATAACCCCGGTCACAGTCTCACAGTATGCATAGAGGTATTATTGTTATACTGTATAGAGACGCAAAGGTAGCATTATTAATATATGGGCATAAAGTATACATCATTAATATCTGAGGCACAAAAGGGGGCAATATTAGTAGTAGTTATAAATGGAGATTGAAAGGGTAAATTTTTAAAATTTGGAGCCACAGAGGCGGCATTATTAATATATCCAGGCACAGAGTGGGAGGACTATTACTGTTGATTGGTTGAGTTACCAAAAGGCACAATAAATGTTGAGTGATTTGTTATTGGGGGGGAATAAAAGAGAGGTTCTGGCATTATGGAGTAGGGCACCAGAGGATATTTTTAATCTTCAGCACACTAGGTATGGCTATACCACTATAGGGTAAAAGTATAGGTATTAGAACAAAAATCAGCCAAATATGTCTGTGCATTAAATTCTGGAAAGATGTGATATGGAAAACTTCATAGAAACCTAAATTGAATAGAAAATGGAAAATTAATTAATCTATCCAGAGGAGACATCACCTTTGCGTGGATTTACTTGTATATGATGTGACCTGATGCGGTGCTATGTACCGCCCTATGGTCAATGTGTGCTAGCAAATTTGGAATCAGTTCAGTGTTTATTCTTCATTATAACATGTAGTTATTGTATTTGTCCCATATATAGTGGTTTATTGGTAATATTGGCCTTGAAATACTATTTTTTGTTCAGCAACACCATGGAGGTATTATTTTGTCACTTCTGTATATTTTTTAATATAGTTATGGTGTGATAGTATTATTTGTCCCCTTTATACACTGGCATGTAAACCTTTGGGTTCCCCTGGTCAAAATTACTGTTAATGTGAACAGTAATTATATATATGAAGTGAAGAAATTTCAAGGCAAAGGCTTTAAAAGTCCTTGGAGCCTTGAAGCCCGTTGTGTTACACCTCTTGGAAATCAGCATAAATCTCAGACACTTCCTGAAGTCTGTCTGAAATACACAAGTTTGAAATCGGTCACCCAGGACACTTTGCCCTCTCTGACCACCAATGTTTGTGCACCTGAAGCACACAACCATCACCAATATTACATCCTTAAGAATAGCGGAAGAAATGGCAGCAGGATTTGAAATAGTCCAGGAAGTGTTTTCTGCTCCCCAGGATATATCTGCATGACAAGGAGCACATTATTCCTACAGGTGGAAAGCTGTGTTTGTCTTTTACCCCAGGGAGCTGATGAGTTGGGAATGTGAAGACTGTCAGCTCCATTCTTCCTTGGCTGTAAAATACTCAACAATCTTAGTAGAAAATTACTGTGGGTGATCCAAGGCTATGTCAACACAGGTTGGACTTTTCCATTGTCTCAACTGAGCAACCTGCTAGAACATACTGCGAGGCATTCAGATACAGAGGGACACATTGAATTCCTTAAGTACTGGTCGAGACTCAATCACATGTTGAAGAGACTGTACACATTCCACAGCATGCTTGTCTAAGAGGACATGCTACTATGGCAAGGAAGGCTTCTATGAGAAGGCGTTTTTCTAATAATACCTTTGAGAAAGCAAATGTTTATTCAGACATTAGTAAAGAGGAATCACTATTCAATCTTATAGACAGGCTCGTTCATAAAGACATCCTGAAATATCTAAACTTTGTAACAAATATTTAAGAAGGTAATTTATCAAGTGACATTTAAAAGTTCAGGCCTATTAACCACTAAGATTAAATTAACAGTATTGGAAGCCCAAAGTATCAAGGCTCTCAAAGATATTTTAGATTCTCACCCATTCCCAATCTCTGTTTATATCATCATGATTAACAGAACTTAAAATATCTCTGTATGATTAAAAGGAGTTCTATGATTTGGAAACTGTTCATTTTATACTATGGGTATGCTTATCAGAAAAGTCGATTGAAATAGCCTCCTTTAGAAGCCATTAAAGCATTTATCTATTGCTCAAGCCATCAGTTGTCATACTTATAGGTTTCTCATGCCATATCTCATCCCAGCAATTCCGAGACTTCTGTTGGATGTTGCTCTTAGATTTACTCATGGAAGAATGAAAGCATGTGATCCATATCTGCAAACAGAGTCACTAAAATGTTTTTACATTGTAAGGACAAAAGTAATGTGACACCTGATCATTACATCTACAGGAGAATTTATGGGAGCTCTTATCACATTCCAGTCTAAATCCATATCAATATGGAGTTAGGGGTACTTCTCACATAGCGAGATCGCTAGTGAGATCGCTGCTGAGTCACGGTTTTTGTGACGCACCAGTGACCTCATTAGTGATCTCGGTGTGTGTGACACTGAGCAGCGATCTGGCCCCTGCTGTGAAATCGCTGCTCGTTACACACAGTGCTGGTTCATTTTTTGGACGTTGCTCTCCCGCTGTGAAGCACACATCGCTGTGTTTGACAGCGAAAGAGCAACAATCTGAATGTGCAGGGAGCAGGGAGCCGGCGTCTGGCAGCCTGCGGTAAGCTGTAACCAAGGTAAATATCGGGTAACCAAGCGAAGCCCTTTGCTTGGTTACCCGATATTTACCTTGGTTACTAGCGTCTGCCGCTCTCAGGCTGCCAGTGCCGGCACCCTGCTCCCTGCACACGTATCCAGAGTACACATCGGGTAAATAAGCAAAGCAGTTTGCTTATTAACCCGATATGTACTCTGGCTACGAGTGCAGGGAGCCAGCGCTAAGCGGTGTGCGCTGGTAACCAAGTTAAATATCGGGTAACCAAGGGAAGTGCTTTGCTTGCGTTGCTGGCTGGGGGCTGGTCACTGGTCGCTGGTGAGATCTACCTGATTGACAGCTCACCAGCGACCATGTAGCGACGCACCAACGATCCTAACCAGGTCAGATCGCTGGTGGGATCGCTGGAGCGTCGCTAAAGTGTGACGGTACCCTTAGTCCTCCTTTGCAACTAAGACAATTTCCATTCTTATAGAAAGTCCTTCTACAAGATTTTTTAGTGTGCCTGTGGGAAAATTTGGCAATTCATCGAGAAGAGCATTTGTGAGATCAGACACTGATGTTGGTCAAATGGCTGACAATTAGAGATGATCAGATCAATCCAAGGAGGATCGGGTTCAAGTCATATTTTCTGAAACCTATAGTATCATGTGAATTTGAACCTTTTGAGATTCTATTCATGGTTTTCATACAAACAAAATTGCCTGGCACCATTTCCCACACTGCTGAAGCATTTGAGAGAAGGCAAACATCATTTTGCATTGCTACCTGGCTTCTCCACAATGCCCTGAAGGTATAACAAATTAAGGATGATCACAACTAATACAGTGTTGGTCAATACTTAGGCCATCACATATCCCAGTAGTACCCAGTGGAGCACAGTCTGTATAAGAGACTCGCTTCCAATTCCAGAGTCACTAGGTAAGTCTCTCTCTTCTGTAGAAAGAACTTACAGTCCGCAGTATTTTCTCTCTCTCTTGCTTGGAGTGTGTAAACTTTTAAGTTCATCTCAGTCTTTCTTACTCTCTTTTGTATAGTGTAAGCTCTTACGATCAATGGGGTCCTCTCTCCCTATCTTGCCTATAAAGTCTAATGTTCAGCAAGGTTCGCTATCTCTTCTCCCCACATGTATTTTACGGGAAATTACAAGCTTTCCATTATTAAGATTCATGGACATTTTTGGGCAATGAGCAACATTGAATTTCAAAAGATCTCCTCACCTCTGCTGACAATTTCTGTTTTAGTTCATTCCAAAGGTGTTCGATGGAGTTGAGGTCAGGACTTTGTGTGGCCATTTATGTTCTTTTAGACTAAACTCACCTAATTGGGAGTCTGTTTCCACAAAGTAGGAAGCATACAATTGTCCATCATGTCTTGGTATGCTGAAACATTAAGATTTTGCTTCACTGAAACTAAAGAGCTTGTGCCAACCCTTGAAAAAATCCTATAGCACCATCCCTTCTCCACCAAACTTGGCACAGTTAGCATAATGTAGTCTAACAGGTAACATGTCACATGTATGACATGGTGACCATGAGTAGGGGCACCTAGACTGAGCAATAAAGTACAGAGAGGAAATAAACACACAACAAGGATATTTCCACAGCACACCAAATTGCATACAGTTCAACAACAACTGGATCACCTCACACAAAGACCGATATCGCTGGAGCAAAGCTAGAGCTATCTTTGGCGTGTGAGGCTAAGTTAGACCATTTTGTATATGGCAGAGGCGGCTGTGATGGGACGTCAGGAACCTGTGACCCCAGGAGCCATTCACCAGCCAGCAGGAATTAATTACTGCTTAAACGATGACCAGAGAGCATCAAACAGTTGAAGCCCAACTCTTGCTGAGCAGCTAAGAAGCATCTGGTTGCCTGCCAGATTCTGCAATGTGAACAGAATCCAGAGTCACCATGACACCTAGTGAGTGAGGAGCAGAACCCCGCATTTGCCAAGCCCAGACTTGACCATTAGACTAATAGATAGACAATTGTGATTCATCACGCCACAGAAAACA
This sequence comes from Anomaloglossus baeobatrachus, assembly GCF_048569485.1. Classification (NCBI taxonomy): domain Eukaryota; kingdom Metazoa; phylum Chordata; class Amphibia; order Anura; family Aromobatidae; genus Anomaloglossus; species Anomaloglossus baeobatrachus. Next base: position 110,515,898 of record NC_134355.1, on the reverse strand, counting down.
TTTTGACTGCTCCAGAGTCTAATTGTGACTTGCTTTACACCACTTCATCCGATGATTAGCATTTTGGCTGATGATTTATGGCTTGCATCCCGCTGACATCTTTTTAGATATCTTTGCCGCTGACATCTCTTGTTTTTTACAGTCTATATATAAAATAGTGTCATTCCCATGTGGAAGCCACCAGGAGAATGGAGCGGTCATATTTTTCAACTGCTTCATGTTTTTCAAAGCCTAAAGTGCTTAAAAGAAGTGAAAAAAGATGGAATTATATGCACAGGAAATCATGTTTATTTTTTATTTTTTTAGTGCTTTTTCAAGCAAGTTTGCATGTTCTAATACAATACTTTTATCATTATTGCTGCAGGTTAAGATAATGCCATTTGCTACATACTATGCACACAGGGTTGCAGAATTTTTCATATGCATCTACCAAAGCTATGGAGCTGTGGCTACGATGAAAAAGTTGGTAATAGGTTTTACACAATTAACTATGATCATTAACCCCTTCACCCCCGGCCACTAAAACACCCTAATGACTGGGCCATTTTTTGCAATTCTGACTAGTGTCACTTTGACAGGTTATAACTCTGGAATGCTTCAATGGATCCTGGCGATTCTGAGATTGTTTTTTCGTGACATATTGTACTTCATGTCAGTGGTAAATTTAGGCTGATATTTTTTGCGTTTATTTGTGAAAATTTAGGAAATTTTGCAAATATTTTGAAAATTTTGTAATTTTCAAACTTTGAAAATTTATGCCTATAAATCTGAGAAATATGTCACACAAAATAGTTACTAAATTAAATTTCCCACATGTCTACTTTACATCAGTGCAATTTTCGAAACAAATTTTTTTTTCATTAGAAAGTTAGAAGGGGTCAAAGTTAATCAGCAATTTCTCATTTTTCCAACAAAATTTACAAAAGAATTTTTTTTAGGGACCACATCACATTTGAGGTGACTTTGAGAGGCCGAGGTGACAGAAAATACCCAAAAGTGACCCCATTCTAAAATCTGCACCCCTCATTCTGCTCAAAACCACATCCAAGAAGTTTATTAACCTTTTAGGTGCTTCACACCAACCAAAGCAATGTGGAAGGAAAAAATGAAAATTTTACTTTTTAACACAAAAATGTTACTTTAGCCATAAAATTTTAATGTTCACAAGGGAGAAAAGAGAAAGTGCACCCTACAATTTATTGTGCATTTTCTCCTGAGTGCGCTGATACCCCATATGTGGTAAAATTCAATTGTTTGGGCGCACGGCAGAGTTCGAAAGGGAAGGATCGCCATTTGAATTTTTGAACACAAAATTAGCTGCACTCATTAGCAGACGCCATGTCGGGTTTGAAAACCCCCTGAGGTGCCTAAACAATTGAGCTACCCCACAAGTGACCCCATTTTGGAAACTAGAGCCCTCAAATAATTTTTCTAGATGTTTGGTGAGCACTTTGAACCTCTGGGGGCTTCACAGAAGTTTATAACGTTGAGCCATGAAAAGAAAAAAAATTTTTTTTACCACAAAACTGTTGCTTCAATTAGGTAGCTTTTTTTTCACAAGGGTATCAGTAAAAAATGCACCATAAAATGTATTGTGCATTTTCTCCTGAGTACGCAGATACCTCATATGTGGTGGAAATCAAATGTTTGGGCACACGGGAGGACTCGGAAGGCAAAGAGCGCTATTTGAATTTTTGAGTGCAAAATAAGCTGCACTCATTAGCGGACGCCATGTCGGGTTTGAAGACCCCATGAGGTACCTAAACAATGGAGCTCCCCCAAAACCTCATTTTGGAAACTAGAGCCCTCAAATAATTTTTCTAGATGTTTGGTGTGCACTTTGAACACCTGGGGGCTTCACAGAAGTTTATAAAGTTGAGCCGTGAAAAGAAAAAAATACAATTTTTATCACTAAACTGTTGCTTCAACTAGGTAGCTTTTTTTTCACAAGGGTATCAGGAAAAAATGCACCATGAAATTTATAGTGCATTTTTTCCTTAGTACGACGATACCTCATATGTGGTGTAAAGTAATTGTTTGGGCGCATGGCGGGGCTCAGAAGAGAAAGAGCACCATTTGACAGCAAAATTGGTTGGAATCATTAGCTGACGTAATGTTGCATTTGGAGACCCCCTGAGCTGCCTAAATAATGGAGCTCCCCCACAAGTGACCCCATTTTGGAAACTAGACCCCTCAAGGAATTTATCTAGATGTCTAGCGAGCCCCAAGGGGCTCCACACAAGTTGATAATGTTGAGCCATGAATACAATTTTTTTTTCACCACAAAACTGTTACTTGAACCACGTAGCTTTTTTTCACAAGGTTATCAGGAAAAAATGTACCATAAAACATATTGTACAATTTCTCCTGAGTACGACGATACCTCATATGTGGTGGAAAGTAAATGTTTGGGCGCATGGCAGGGCTCAAAAGAGAGAGCGCACCATTTAACAGCAAAATTGGTTGGAATCATTAGCGGACGCCATGTCATGTTTGGAGACCCCCTATGGTGCCTAAACAGTGGAGCTCCCTCACAAGTGACCCCATCCCCTCAAGGAAATTATCTAGATGTTTGGTGAGCCCCTTGCAGCCCCAGGGGCTCCACAGAAGTTGATAACATTGAACCGTGAAATTTTTTAATTTTTTTTACCACAAAATTTTTGCATCAACCAGGTAGCTTTTTTTTTTTTACAACAGGAAAAACTGCACCATAAAACATATTGTGCAATTTTTCCTGAGTACGCAGATACCTCATATGTGGTGGAAATAAATTGTTTGGGCGCATGGTGGGGCTCAGAAGAGAAGGAACGCCATTTGACTTTTCAAACGCACAGACGCGGTGCACTGATCGACTGCTGCAGGACGCACATTCGGATGAGATACAAAAAGCGTCGGTGATACGGAAAAAAAGAAAAAGTCACGCCAAAAATTGAGCAGGGATGCAGATCCGTTATCTGCATCCCTAATCAGCGCTCGGCGAGACGCACGGACAGATGCGATACAAAAAGCGTCGTGGATACGAAAAAGAGTCACGCCAAAAATTGAACAGGGATGCAGATCCGTTATCTGCATCCCTGATCAGCGCTCGGCGGGACGCAGGGACGGATGCGATACAAAAAGCGTCGCGGATACGGAAAAAAAAAGTCACGCCAAAAATTGAGCACGGATGCAGATCCGTTATCTGCATCCCTGATCAGCGATTGGCGGGACGCACGGACAGACGCGATACAAAATGCGTTGGGGATACGGAAAAAAAAGTCACGCCAAAAATTGAGCACGGATGCAGATCCGTTATCTGCATCCGTGATCAGTGCTCGGCGGGACGCACGGACAGATGAGGTGTAAAAATGGACAGGATACAGGAAAAAAAAAAAAAAAAGTTATACTCACAGTACCCAGAGGAGTAGCAGGAGGAACAGAAGGCAAGCGAGATAGACATCTGTACAGGAGCAGCAGGCAGGACGTTGGACAGATCAGCAGAAGACCCAGGAAGAAGGACCCAGAGATGGAGGCAGATGTGATCGGGCCAGTGAAGAAATCGGATGACCCGGTGAAGGCAGGTAAGAGGACATCAAGGGGAGAGGGGAGGGGGAGAGCAGAGGGGGGCGCGGGAGAGCAGAGGGGGATACTGGAGAAGCAAAGAAGGAAGGAAGGAAGGAAGCAGAATAGAGATGACAGAGGAGGCAGGCAGATCGCAGGGGGAGCAGATCGGAATGTCGGGGGGCAGATCGGGGTGTGGGGGGCAGACCGCGGAGGGCACGGGCAGGGGCCATCACAGGAGTGCGCAGGGGCCTGTAATACTTATATATGTTCTGAGGATTTCGATAGCGTAGGGCAATGACAATCAGAGACGAGTTCCTGGTACAAGATGTTTTATAATATGTAACCACGGTAGATACACAACGGAAAACACAGCAGTACAAATACACAAAATACCTTTCCGAAACGGAGCGAAGGGAATTCCCGGGGCCACGCACCGGACTCCCCCAGGGAGACCACTAGAGCGAACCCCTATACAGGGACTGTCCGGCAATCACCCCGGAAGGCCTAAATGCGCCGCAGCCGGGACACAAGGGGCAAGCGGTAAAAGTCCAGGAGTGTCCGTACGGAATGATTGTCCAGAGTGGTTACGAACCAGAGAGAACCGGGCAGAGTGCTGACCGAAGATGGCAGACGGAATCCGGGCACAGCTTAGAGAAACCGGGTAAGGTCCAGAGTCGGTCGGTCGTCTTTAGGAGGATCCAAAGGCAATCAGGATTAGCAGCAGCAAAGCAGGAGCACACAGCAAGCAGTATACTCAGGCACTGGACTAGGCTTAGAGGCGGCCTTTTAAGCAGCTGGACAGGAAGTAGGGCAACAGAACAGTAAACTCCATGTTAACCGAGGGCAAGCTCATTCAAAAGAGAACTGGAAAACCTGGAAACCTGACATTACTCCCCCCCCCAGAGACGGCCTCAGGACGGATCAGGGCCTGGCTTGTCCGGGAAACGTCGATGAAACTGGGCAATCTTCCGGGGTGCCCGAATGTTACCCACCGGTTCCCAGGAATCGTCCTCGGGGGCGTACCCCTGCCAACGTACCAGATACTGGAGCCGACGACGATGGAGCCGGGAGTCAATAATGTCCTCAACCACGAACTGCTCCTCGCCGTCGACCATCACAGGCGGAGGAGGGGGCACAACACGACCATGAAACGTATTAGGGGAAACGGGTTTGAGGAGAGACACATGAAAGACCGGGTGTACCTTTAGATGGTGCGGTAACCGTAGCCGACAGGCCACAGGGCTCACGATCCCGGTGATCTTGAACGGACCGATGAATTTTTGACCCAGCTTCTGCGAAGGAACACCCAATCTCAGGTTTTTGGTGGATAACCATACAGAGTCCCCTACCTTGTACATGGGTGCCGGTTTCCGGTGAGTGTCTGCCGACCTCTTGTAACGCTCCTGGGCCATAGCCACAGTGTCCTTTAGAACCTCCAGATTTTGTCGTAGTTCTGTCAATCTGTCCTCCACCGCTGGCACCGAAACCGCAACCGGTGACCTAGGCAAAACAGTCGGATGGTAACCCAGGTTAGCGAAAAAGGGCGTTACCTTAGTGGAGCTGCTCTGAGTGTTGTTATATGAGAACTCCGCCAACAGAAGCATCTTCAACCAATCGTCTTGGAGATGGCTGACATAACATCGAAGGTATTGTTCCAGGGTTTGATTCGTCCGTTCGGTTTGCCCATTTGTCTGAGGATGGTATGCAGAAGACAAACAGACATCAATCTGGAGTGCCGTACAAAACCCCTTCCAGAATCTAGACGTGAACTGCACGCCCCGGTCAGAGATGATCTCGTCTGGTACCCCATGCAATCGGAATACGTTCTGGATAACCAAATCCACTGTCTCTGCGGCTGAGGGAAGACCGGTACACGGAATGAAGTGAGCAGCTTTAGTCAATCGATCCACCACCACTAAAATGGTATTGTGCCCGCCTGAGACTGGCAACTCCACAATAAAATCCATGGAGATAGACCCCCAAGGGCGAGATGGCACGGGTAACGGTTGGAGGAGTCCCGTAGGAGCCACACGAGGGACCTTGCACCGGGCACAAACCACACATGAGTGGACATAGTCCTTCACATCCTTTAAACAGGTAGGCCACCAGAAAAAACGGCTCAGAAATTCCTGCGTCTTCTGTACCCCCCTATGACCAGCCAACACGGAGTCATGGACCAACTTGAGAACCCGAAGTCTTACGGCCTCCGGGACATAAATGCGTCGCTCTCTCAACCACACACCATTCCGAAGAACAAGTGTTACATCATTCGGGGGGGCAGCAAGAAATACGTCACCATCATAGGCCAGCTTGATGTCCTTCCACAAGTCCTGGTCCTGGATTACTCCAACGAAATTGGCATCCGATAACACGGTCTGAGACGGGGTTCCAGGTACGGAGTCCACGGCGTGGATTCGGGACAAGGCATCGGCTTTCCCATTACGTGAACCTGGACGGTATGTAACGATAAAATTGAATTGGTTAAGAAATAGGCTCCAACGGGCTTGCCGTGGAGACAGGCACCTGGCAGACTTAAGAAATTCCAGATTACGATGATCTGTGAGTACTATCACTTGCTGCGCGGCTCCCTGTAAGTGGTGTCTCCATTCCTTGAAAGCGGAAATAATCGCCAATAATTCCTTGTCCGCAATGTCATAGTTCCTTTCTGCAGGGGACAACCGGCAGGAAAAGAAGGCACACGGATGCAAGAGACTCTTGTCCCCGGTCCTTTGAGAAAGAATGGCCCCTAATGCATAGTCGGAAGCGTCGACCTCCACGATAAAGGGAAGTGCGGGATTCGGATGTACTAATATTGGCGCTGAGGTAAAACATACCTTGAGACGATGGAATGCTTCCTGGGCCTGGGCGGACCACACAAACTTCTGTCCTTTCTTGGTCAACAGAGTGATGGGACGAACAATCTCCGAAAAGTTACGGATAAAGCGTCGGTAAAAGTTGGCAAAACCGACAAAGCGTTGTACCTCTTTGATGTTTCCCGGTTCCGGCCAGTCTAGAATGGCTTGTATCTTGCTAGATTCCATGTTCAGTCCCTGAGGAGAGATGACATAACCTAAGAATTGTATTTGTGAGCAGTGGAACTCGCATTTCTCCAGTTTAATGTATAGGCGGTTTTCCCTCAGACGGGTAAGTACGGTCTTGACGTGCTCCTGGTGGTCCTGTAGAGAATCAGAAAAGATTAGGATATCGTCCAGATAGATCACCATGAATTGGTCCATGATATCCCTAAAAATATCGTTAACTAGATGTTGAAATGCCGCGGGAGCGTTACAAAGTCCAAAAGGCATCACTAGGTACTCAAAATGTCCGTACCGACATCGGAACGCGGTCTTCCACTCGTCTCCGGGACGTATACGAAGCAGATTATATGCCCCACGGAGGTCTAATTTGGTGAATATTTTTGCCTGTTGGACCCTCTCCAATAGCTCAGGAATCAACGGTAACGGATACCGGTTCCGGATGGTTATCTTATTCAGTTCCCGGTAGTCAATACAGGGTCTTAGAGTCCCCTCCTTCTTTTTCACGAAAAAGATGGGTGCCCCTGCGGGTGAGGTAGACGGACGAATAAATCCCTTGGCTAGGCTTTCATCAATATACTCTTTTAGTGCTTCTAGCTCAGGTGCCGCCAACGGGTAGACATGACCAAACGGAATCTCCGCCCCTGGGAGTAAATCTATGGGGCAATCATACGGTCTATGCGGGGGAAGCTGATCGGCTTTTCTTTTGTCGCATATATCAGTGAAGTCACGGTAAACCGGGGGTAAAACAGGTACCTGTACAGTGCCCTCCGTATTTGGTGTTACTGGAACCGGAACGGCTGGACAAATGGTCGGACCACTCTGCGGTGGGAAGGATATTTCCTTAGTCTCCCAATCGATGACCGGATTTGTAGACCGTAGCCACGGAATACCTAAAATAATCGGAAAATGAGGAGAAGAAATTATCATGAAAACAAGGGTCCCCTGCTGACCTGGCTTCATCACGCATTCGAGCGGTACTGTTTCCCGATCCACTGGTCCAGAGATTAACGGAGATCCGTCTACCGTCTCCATGGTAACCGGTGAGGATCTTTGCTGAGTCCGGATACCGTGTTTCCTGGCAAAGGAAGAGTCCATGAAATTTCCCCCTGCCCCGGAGTCTATCATTGCAGAGGTAGGAATTAGCTGTCCCTCCCAACGGATCTGAATGGGGAGTAAGCAATGGGTATATTTCCCCTCTGAGTCCTTCGGTGAGGTAGACAATACAGTCAAGGGAAATACCGCATCCAAGTGTCCACTTGCCTCAGAGATATCGGACTCTGCATCCGTGTTGTCACACTCTGCCATGGCTGCCAATACCTTATTTGGGCGATTTGGACGTTTCGGGCAGTCGATCAAGAAATGGTCCGATTGACCGCAATAGAAACACAAACGCTCACGGAGCCGGTGTTCACGACGTTCGTTGGTCTCTCGTTTTTGCAAAGAGTCCACTTGCATAGGTACGTCCTCGGCCTCCCGTGGCGTCCTGAGAGCGGGTTCTCTGGAAGGAAACGCAATATTGTTTACACGGTTTACAGCTGCCCATTTTTCCTGTCTACGTTCCGTCAAACGAGTATCAATGCGCACACAGTGCTGGAGAAACAGTTCAAAATCCCCTGGAGATTCGGAACGGGCTAACTCGTCCTTGATGGTACTGGACAAACCTTTTCTGAAAACAGATAATAATGCATTGTTTCCCCAGTCGGTGTCTACCACTAACCTCTTGAACTCAGTGGCGTATTCAACGACAGAACGCTTTCCCTGACGTAAGGAAAGGAGAGCCGATTCAGCGGTAGCACGGCGATTCGGATCATCAAACATTTGCGCCATTGCGGTCAGAAAGTCATCCAGGTGGTTCAAACGGATGTCCCGATTCTCTATCATGGGATTAGCCCAAGCCAGTGCTCGTGAGGTTAATAACATGATGATACATAACACCTTTGACCGATCAGAACGGTAATAATCAGAATGTACATCGAAAAACAGTATACATTGGTTAACAAATCCACGGAACTGACTACGATCACCATTGAAACGGAATGGGGGTAACCTAGGCATACCGGCAGCTGATACGGACGTAGTGGGGACGGCTTCCTGAGCCTCCACTCTGACTTGCAAATCCTGTATAGCCGGACCCAGTACCTGGTGATCATGGCCCAGCTGTGCCTCCACATCTCTAAGTTTATTCTGCACCGCCTCCATCTCCTGCTGCAGGGAGTTAATCATGGAGAAGAGCTGATCTACTCGTGTCTCAGTCATTGCCCCAGCGAAATCCTCCTATGGCCTGAGTATAATGTAATACTTATATATGTTCTGAGGATTTCGATAGCGTAGGGCAATGACAATCAGAGACGAGTTCCTGGTACAAGATGTTTTATAATATGTAACCACGGTAGATACACAACGGAAAACACAGCAGTACAAATACACAAAATACCTTTCCGAAACGGAGCGAAGGGAATTCCCGGGGCCACGCACCGGACTCCCCCAGGGAGACCACCAGAGCGAACCCCTATACAGGGACTGTCCGGCAATCACCCCGGAAGGCCTAAATGCGCCGCAGCCGGGACACAAGGGGCAAGCGGTAAAAGTCCAGGAGTGTCCGTACGGAATGATTGTCCAGAGTGGTTACGAACCAGAGAGAACCGGGCAGAGTGCTGACCGAAGATGGCAGACGGAATCCGGGCACAGCTTAGAGAAACCGGGTAAGGTCCAGAGTCGGTCGGTCGTCTTTAGGAGGATCCAAAGGCAATCAGGATTAGCAGCAGCAAAGCAGGAGCACACAGCAAGCAGTATACTCAGGCACTGGACTAGGCTTAGAGGCGGCCTTTTAAGCAGCTGGACAGGAAGTAGGGCAACAGAACAGTAAACTCCATGTTAACCGAGGGCAAGCTCATTCAAAAGAGAACTGGAAAACCTGGAAACCTGACAGGGCCATAACGGGAGCGCGCAGGGGCCATAACGGGAGCGCGCATGGGCTGCAAGGGGAGTGGAATACTCACGTGGAGCAGGCGCAGAAGCGGTGACATCAGTGGCGGCAGCGGTGGCGTGGTACCACAAGTACCAGCCACTCCACGCTGCAGACATGTTGGGGGAGGGCTCCCAGGCCAGCACAGGCCTGGGGAGGGCGGCCACCCGCAGATCAGACCGCCCCACTGCACACTGATTGGAGCGATTGCACGTCATAGCACGATCGCTCCAATCAGTGCTGCAGGGGCTGGGGCGACATGTTTGAGATCCACCTATGATCTGCTGTACCTTCTACGGCATCTCATAGCAGGATCTCATAGTATCGCACTAATTCGGGCATTAGTTTTGCCGAAATTAGTGCGAATGATGTGGTTGGCGGTTCAGATTTGAACAGCCAATCACATCGATCGTCAATGGGGGTTGGCGATGCCACCCCCCCTGGGGTCAAGCAAAGGTCCCCTGCTGTAAGAAACAGCAGGCAACATCATTTGAAAGCCGTTGCTATGGCCACGGCAATCAAATGAAGTTTAGGCTGTAAAATTACGTCCCTGGTCCCTGGTCGTTAAGTCACGTTAAAATAGGATGTAATTTTACTGCCCGCAGTCGTGAAGGGGTTAAACCCTGAAATATGTTGTCATATGTAAAAATGAATATTAATGGGGGCATCGAGGAACTTAAAATGCCAAAAATCAGACATACTCACTTTCTGCCATCACCATAGAACCAATGCAGGTCCAGGAAACAATGACAACACTGTTCTTCTGTCTCATTGTGCTAGTTGCTTGAGTGTCCTTCAGGCCTCAGTAGTCTTATGCCATTTGAAACCACCAAGGAAGGCTACACTGGTTCTCTGGGTGATCAAGGTTGCATGACAGCAGGTTAGTATGCCAGAATTTTTACCACATTTACACCCCCAGTAAAATGTTAATTTTGAGGCCCTCAAATTATTTTTTCATTATTTTCTTGGGCATTATGATTAAGCTAGTAACATATTTTTATAGCATTTTATCATAATAAGTAGTACTTACCTGCTGAAGCCCCTGCTGCTCCAGCATTGTCTTTCTGCTCATCCATATCGGGCTTTGTTTACAAGGCTGCAGTTGTGACATCCCATCTAGAACACATGCCTGCTGCAGCCAATCACTAGGCTCAGCGGTAATACCTAAATAAACAGCACAAGTCCACTAAGCCACGTGATTGGCTGCAGCCGGCATGTGTTGAGGATGGGATGTCACCACTGGAACCCTGAAAACAAAGAAGAGCAATAAGTCATAGAGAGGCAGCTCTGGAGTCTCAGGGTCTTCAGCAGGTAAAAAAAAACCATAAACGGCATTGTATCTAATCTTTTATGAAACTGGGCAACTCCATTTAGAACTTGGCTCTATTCTTCTGGTGACTATGCCAATCTAGAAAAAATATGAGGTGTTTTATCACCTGGTCACATATTTCTACCCTACATTACAGAGAAAAAAAGGGAACCAGCACGATCTGAAATTGGCATGCATCATATAAAAAGTGAAAATTCACAAATTTATTCCAACTGTACTATAATAAAAAAAATGAGATTTTTAGCAAATAATTGATCAATTTTTTGAGCCACCCCTGCCAACGTCACGGCAAATCTCAATAGGGGGGTCCTACTCTACATTCTGTATTTCATGTGCCATACGGCCTCCTAGATAAAGTTAAAAGCAGAACCATAATGGAGCACACATACCTGCAACCTGTATATAGCCGCTTCCATGTTGCAAAAAAGGCACTTGTGGATAGAGACCAGCCCAGGTCCCAGCATGTGGAGCAAGCCCCACACATACCAGGACTATATCAGAACTGATCCTCCCAGTGCCAACCAGCAACCATTGATAAAGGCGGACCAGATCCAAGAATGGTGCTTAATTAGCATTGCCTGTGGAAAGGGGTGAGGTAACTGAGTCTGAACAGCTACCAACAGGAGGAATATATTGCAAACCAAAATCAGGCGTGCATGGTATGGTGTTGGTCAGACACCAGATTTGTAGCATAACTACGGTCAAAACAGAGAAAAAAAGGGAACCAGCACGATCTGAAATTGGCATGCATCATATAAAAAGTGAAAATTCACAAATTTATTCCAACTGTACTATAATAAAAAAAATGAGATTTTTAGCAAATAATTGATCAATTTTTTGAGCCACCCCTGCCAACGTCACGGCAAATCTCAATAGGGGGGTCCTACTCTACATTCTGTATTTCATGTGCCATACGGCCTCCTAGATAAAGTTAAAAGCAGAACCATAATGGAGCACACATACCTGCAACCTGTATATAGCCGCTTCCATGTTGCAAAAAAGGCACTTGTGGATAGAGACCAGCCCAGGTCCCAGCATGTGGAGCAAGCCCCACACATACCAGGACTATATCAGAACTGATCCTCCCAGTGCCAACCAGCAACCATTGATAAAGGCGGACCAGATCCAAGAATGGTGCTTAATTAGCATTGCCTGTGGAAAGGGGTGAGGTAACTGAGTCTGAACAGCTACCAACAGGAGGAATATATTGCAAACCAAAATCAGGCGTGCATGGTATGGTGTTGGTCAGACACCAGATTTGTAGCATAACTACGGTCAAAACAGAGAAAAAAAGGGAACCAGCACGATCTGAAATTGGCATGCATCATATAAAAAGTGAAAATTCACAAATTTATTCCAACTGTACTATAATAAAAAAAATGAGATTTTTAGCAAATAATTGATCAATTTTTTGAGCCACCCCTGCCAACGTCACGGCAAATCTCAATAGGGGGGTCCTACTCTACATTCTGTATTTCATGTGCCATACGGCCTCCTAGATAAAGTTAAAAGCAGAACCATAATGGAGCACACATACCTGCAACCTGTATATAGCCGCTTCCATGTTGCAAAAAAGGCACTTGTGGATAGAGACCAGCCCAGGTCCCAGCATGTGGAGCAAGCCCCACACATACCAGGACTATATCAGAACTGATCCTCCCAGTGCCAACCAGCAACCATTGATAAAGGCGGACCAGATCCAAGAATGGTGCTTAATTAGCATTGCCTGTGGAAAGGGGTGAGGTAACTGAGTCTGAACAGCTACCAACAGGAGGAATATATTGCAAACCAAAATCAGGCGTGCATGGTATGGTGTTGGTCAGACACCAGATTTGTAGCATAACTACGGTCAAAACAGAGAAAAAAAGGGAACCAGCACGATCTGAAATTGGCATGCATCATATAAAAAGTGAAAATTCACAAATTTATTCCAACTGTACTATAATAAAAAAAATGAGATTTTTAGCAAATAATTGATCAATTTTTTGAGCCACCCCTGCCAACGTCACGGCAAATCTCAATAGGGGGGTCCTACTCTACATTCTGTATTTCATGTGCCATACGGCCTCCTAGATAAAGTTAAAAGCAGAACCATAATGGAGCACACATACCTGCAACCTGTATATAGCCGCTTCCATGTTGCAAAAAAGGCACTTGTGGATAGAGACCAGCCCAGGTCCCAGCATGTGGAGCAAGCCCCACACATACCAGGACTATATCAGAACTGATCCTCCCAGTGCCAACCAGCAACCATTGATAAAGGCGGACCAGATCCAAGAATGGTGCTTAATTAGCATTGCCTGTGGAAAGGGGTGAGGTAACTGAGTCTGAACAGCTACCAACAGGAGGAATATATTGCAAACCAAAATCAGGCGTGCATGGTATGGTGTTGGTCAGACACCAGATTTGTAGCATAACTACGGTCAAAACAGAGAAAAAAAGGGAACCAGCACGATCTGAAATTGGCATGCATCATATAAAAAGTGAAAATTCACAAATTTATTCCAACTGTACTATAATAAAAAAAATGAGATTTTTAGCAAATAATTGATCAATTTTTTGAGCCACCCCTGCCAACGTCACGGCAAATCTCAATAGGGGGGTCCTACTCTACATTCTGTATTTCATGTGCCATACGGCCTCCTAGATAAAGTTAAAAGCAGAACCATAATGGAGCACACATACCTGCAACCTGTATATAGCCGCTTCCATGTTGCAAAAAAGGCACTTGTGCTAATTAAGCACCATCTTGGATCTGGTCCGCCTTTATCAATGGTTGCTGCTTGGCACTGGGAGGATCAGTTCTGATATAGTCCTGGTATGGTGCAGAGCTTGCTCCACATACTGGGACCTGGGCTGGTCTCTATGCACAAGTGCCTTTTTTGCAACATAGAAGCGGTTATATACAGGTTACAGGTATGTGTGCTCTATTATGGTTCTGCTTTTAACTTTATCTAGGAGGCCGCATGGCACATGAAATACAGAATGTAGAGTAGGACCCCCCTATTGAGATTTGCCGTGACGTTGGCAGGGGTGGCTCAAAAAATTGATCAATTATTTGCTAAAAATCTCATTTTTTTATTGTAGTACAGTTGGAATAAATCTGTGAATTTTCACTTTTTATATGATGCATGCCAAATTCAGATCGTGCTGGCTCCCCTCTCTCTCTGTTTGGTCGTAGTTATGCTACAAATTCTGGTGGCCGGTCACCACCATGCCATGCATGCCTGATTTTGGTTTGCTATGTATTCCTCCTGTTGGTAGCTGTTCAGATTCAGTTACCTCACCCCTTTCCACAGGCAATGCTAATTAAGCACCATCTTGGATCTGGTCCGCCTTTATCAATGGTTGCTGCTTGGCACTGGGAGGATCAGTTCTGATATAGTCCTGGTATGGTGCAGAGCTTGCTCCACATACTGGGACCTGGGCTGGTCTCTATGCACAAGTGCCTTTTTTGCAACATAGAAGCGGTTATATACAGGTTACAGGTATGTGTGCTCTATTATGGTTCTGCTTTTAACTTTATCTAGGAGGCCGCATGGCACATGAAATACAGAATGTAGAGTAGGACCCCCCTATTGAGATTTGCCGTGACGTTGGCAGGGGTGGCTCAAAAAATTGATCAATTATTTGCTAAAAATCTCATTTTTTTATTGTAGTACCGTTGGAATAAATCTGTGAATTTTCACTTTTTATATGATGCATGCCAAATTCAGATCGTGCTGGCTCCCCTCTCTACCCTACATTACAGAAGCTCATTACACAAACTACTCCCTTTTTGGATCCAAGTATATTATAACACACACATGCCTCTATATAATTGAATTTTTAAAATGGTATGTATATTTTATCTTCAGAGAAAGAAAGAGAGATCCTAATTAAGGTTATATGGGACTTATTTCTGTCTTTAGGTTTCTGCATATTTGAAATTGCCCTCCAATTTCCTAATCTGACGACTTTTTTTTATTTTAATTCAAATATATAATGGGTTTCTTATGTAAAGGCATTCACTAGTCATGTTCTAGTGTGCCGTGGTATTAGCATTATAAGATTGACCTTTTATAACCTACACAGCTCTTGTAATAGAAGGATCTGTAAAAACTCATTACATGGATCATGCATGCAGATTCCTTTTTTGTCCGTTAGTTCTGTAGGTCAATCATCAAAGAGTGAAATTAAGAACAATCCCATTCATATATTCCGACTATGCACCTACTGCATTCAATTAGACTACAAATTGGAATTCAATTTACATTTTATTCAAAAATAAAATTATTTGAAAATTAAACAAAAAGGGAATGTTAGAATTTTATGTTTTTGTTTTTCTTTTATTTTACATATAACTGAAATTTATTTCCACCTTAATTTATATTGTTAGTAAGGAACATATATTATCTGTAAGGAAAATTAGGCATCAATGATCCTTAACTAAATCTTCATTCCCCATCTATCAACTACCTATACTAAAAGTAGTAATTTACTGTATTTTTTTAAATTATTTTTTGTCTCTCTAAAATTAATCATACCAGGCTATATTGAAAGCGATTAAACACAAGCTTGATGCCGGATTACCGGCCAAGAATGAAGCGAATTAATACAATATCATTTATGAAATATTATTTTATTATCAATAAACTCACAAACATATACTTTCAAACAAGAGAGCTCTCTTGTTTGAAAGTATATGTTTGTGAGTTTATTGATAATAAAATAATATTTCATAAATGATATTGTATTAATTCGCTTCATTCTTGGCCGGTAATCCGGCATCAAGCTTGTGTTTAGTCAGATTCTATTGAAGTGTACATAAGTAAGTGGACTTTGGTGATTAATATATTGAAAGCGATGTTTGGTGTCTATGATTGAATATTTAGTACTTAGAACTACTTCCAATAGTTTTGTCCATGTTCTTTTCTCTAATCTATTTTCTGCGTGTGCAGATCAATTTGTTTGGATAGCACATCTTTAGAAAATAATAAATTATAATGCATATTTACCTTTACCTTACCTTTTTTTCATAAAAGTATTAACGGGGGTATGCATGAAAACAAAATAACTTGAGGCCTCTACAGCTTCTCCTGTGGTGGCCAGAGTTTCGGCGCTGTGTGCCTAGGAGGACAATGTGGACTCACCCTTAGAGCTCATTCGGAGATCAGTTTCTCACGTACGTGTGTTATCCATGTTTTTTATTTATCGAACATGTACATACACATTATAGTCTATGGGGGTGTTCACAAGTCTTTTGTATTTTTACACACTGAGTGGTCTGTACCAAAACACAGAGTTACCGTATATACTCGAGTATAAGCCGACCTGAGTATAAGCCGCGGCACCTAATTTTACCACAAAAAACTGGGAAGACTTATTGACTCGAGTATAAGCCTAGGGTGGGAAACGCAGCAGCTACTGGTAGTAATATGCCCATATTGAACCCTGTAGTAATGTGCCCATATTGTCTACAGTAGTAATGTGCCCATATTGTCTCCTGTAGTAATGTGCCCATATAGTCCCCTGTAGTATTGTGCCCATATTGTCTCCTGTAGTAATGTGCCCATATTGTCTCCTGTAGTAATGTGCCCATATTGTCCCCTGTAATAATGTGTCCATATTGTCCCCTGTAGTAATGTGCCCATATTGTCTCCTGTAGTAATGTGCCCATATTGTCCCCTGTAATAATGTGCCCATATTGTCCCCTGTAGTAATGTGCCCATATTGTCTCCTGTAGTAATGTGCCCATATTGTCCCCTGTAATAATGTGTCCATATTGTCCCCTGTAGTAATGTGCCCATATTGTCTCCTGTAGTAATGTGCCCATATTGTCCCCTGTAATAATGTGCCCATATTGTCCCCTGTAGTAATGTGCCCATTTTGTTTCCAGTAGTAATGTGCCCATATTGTCTCCTGTAGTAATGTGCCCATATTGTTCCCTGTAGTATTGTGCCCATATTGTCTCCTGTAGTAATGAGCCCTCTAGTAATGTACCCCATCCTGTAGTAATGTCCTCATTCGGGTCCCTTTCTTGTCCTCTATTATACCGTTGTTCACATACACACACAAAAAATTATTCTCACCTATCCTCCAATACTGCAGTGCACTCTTACCTGCTTCTTGTGGACCGCAGGCACATAGACACCTTGTTGTTCTTAGCCAGTGTAGGGGCTGCCGCTGTTGTCGTCAGCGCTTTACTTCACTTGAATGATTTGTGACGCAAATTTGTGAACAATATTTGAGAGAAAAAGGCCTTTTGTGTAAATAGTCTTTGAGTTCAGCTCATGAAAAATGGGAACAAAAGTGTTGCATTTATATTTTTGTTTAGTATATTAGTATAAGACAATCAACCCAGAAAACCAGAAACAAATAAAAACTCCTCATTAAGACCCAATGGAGAGACTGACTGGAGATTAAAGAAAAATCTAGATTTCTGCAAGAGTTGTCTGTGATGGTCACTCCCCCTGATTCCAACATGGAACCTCTGTAAGCCAACTGTCTAGATAATATTAGACTTTCCCTGATGAGGTCATAAGAAGTGTCCCGCAGTGCCGTAACTATAAACTTCAGGGCCCCCGGGCAAAACTTCATAGTGGGGCCCCTCAACATTTCAATTACTAGTGGTTGTGTGGAACGTGGTGAAGCCTGCTACGCATTGTGGTATACAACACACAGGCTTCACCACGTTCTGCAAGACCTTTAATAGACTTTGTTTATGATGCAAGTTTTAGAAGTTAAATATTCAGTGAAAATGTTTGGAAAATTAATAAGGTGAATAATTCCAAATATTGCACAATTTTCAAATAACTGTATATGTTTATTAAATATTAAGTATTTTTAAACAGTATATGTTTAAACTTTGTTCACTTAAACATAACATTACTTAAACATTACTAATTTGTTCAGTTTTAAACAGATACTTAAACATTTGTTTCCTAACTTTCAGAGAAGCAAATTCATCAATTACTTTGTCAAAGGCGCCACGACCACCTACTGGCAAAGAGACAGTGCGGCTTCCCAGGATATGTGCTCTGTGTCCAGCCGCTCTCTCCAGGAGGAGAGAGACTGGAGCTGACATTTCTGCCTCCCCCCCACAGGTACAGCAGCAGTCACTATTGCTCCCTCCCGGTTGTGAGGAGAGTGGGGGTTGTACACAGCTATGATTATTGAAAACAAGAGGCAGATGACTGAGAAGATAGATACTGCATGACACGGAGGCGGGAGGAATGTGTGATTATGGAGACTTCCCCCTCCTCCCCTCTTTCCCCCTCACAGCAGTATAGACCTACAGACTGGAGAGGGGCAGGGCTTCTCACAGAGATATTTGTGTCTGCTGAGACTGTTTGTCTCCTCTCAAAACAAGACCTCAGTGTCAGTGCACGTCGCGTATTGGCTGAGTCACCGCCTGGCACAACACCACATGATCAGCTAACAGTCTACTGTCTGCCATAGAGCTCCTGTTACTAAGAGAAATAGCATTTCCCTGTTTAAAGTAAATGAACAAAAAACATTTACGCTTGCACTTTCATGGATCTTTTCGTTATTTTTATTAACTTTAAACGCAAATAATATAGGAGGTGGGTATTTTATAAGAAATTAAAGTATTAAAATACAATTTTTTACCATCAGTTTGGGGCCCCTTGGGTGGTTGGGGCCCCAGGGCAGTGCCCCGGCTGCCCCGGTTGTAGTTACGGGCCTGGTGTCCGGCAATAGAAGTTAATGTCTTACCTTTTGTTTTTCAGAGGCAGCTAAACTTATGGTAAAAAGATGTTTTTGCATTTGTCGCTTCAGTTCTTCGGAGGTTTGACTCACATAGACCTTATTGCAAGGACAAACAATAGCATAGATGACATTAGACGTTTTACAGTTGATATACAATTTCAATGACAAACATTTTGAATCCAGAAGTTTAATAAAAAAGTCTCTGGTGGGATGCAGAAATTGACAAATATTGCAGTCACCACAAGGGAAAGAACCTCTCATAGAAATACTCCAATACGTGGATCTCTTAATGGGACTTTTCACAAAATGGTCCCCTAGATGAGGAGCTCTTTTAGCCATAGGTAACGGCCTTTCTCCACTATTGATTTGATTTCACAAACCTACAGCCACTTGTATGTGAATAAACCAGGCTCCATCACTAAAGCTTTAAAGGGAACTTGTCAGGTAATTTATGAGTTGTAACCTAGTAGCAGCGTGATGTGTGGCCTAGTAGCCCCTTTCCTACCCATCCCTGTGTTGTAATATTGTGTAATGTGCATGTATAAAAATATGTTTTATTACTTATGTTTACCCAATGTAAATGAGCAGGGACTCTAGCCCCATGGGCGTCGCATTGCCCTGTGGGCGTTTGCATGTTTTCTGTGGCATAACTCCACTGTGGGTGTGATACCATGTATTTACATGAGCGACGTCCTGTCACTCCTTGAAATCCCGCGAGTGCGCACTTACCATTCCCGCAGCCTTGTTATCCGGGTGCTTGCTTCTCGTCTTTAGACTTGCACTGCGCATGCTCAGAAGACTCCTGCAGTTCCGGTCATGCACAGGGCGCATCTGAAGACGAGAGGCAAGCACCCGCTGACAAACAAGGCGTCGGGAATGGAAAATGCGCACGTGCGGGATTCCAGGAGCTGACGGAGACGTCGCTCATGTAAATGCATGGTATCACGCCCACAGGGGTGTGATACAATGGAAAACATGCAAACGCCCACAGGGCAATGCAACACCCATGGGGCTAGAGCCCCTGCTCATTTACATAGGGTACACATAAGTAATAAAACATATTTTTATACATGCACATTTCACACTATTACAACACAGGGATGGGTAGGAAGGAGTTACTAGGCCACACATCGCCCTGCTACTAGGTTAGAACACCTACGGGACCTGACAGGTTTCCTTTAATTAAAGCACTATATGAATCCAACTAGTATCCCTCCTATAAGTGGCCTAGCTGCGATGTAGTCAGTCTTTACCCTTCCGTACCACACAACATAGCGTTCAAAAGTTTGATATATTTACTCAGTAAATACTGTACATTTACTAAATCAATAATTTCAGCTATAAACCTCCAACTAACAATTATTTTTCGCTTGCCAAAAAGTTCTTCCTGCAAAAACAAGGTGTTAGAATGGGAGGTAAATTTTCACCCTCCTTAGCAAACTTAGTTGTAACAGTTTGGGAAGAGAAATTTTTACTATATGATTCCAATCCATACATACATTTAAATACAAAAAAGGCTTTATTTAACAATTTACACTGAAGTGAAAAGGGGTAACAGTGTTTTTAACTTTTGACTTTCGGGCTCCATATCTCACCATCCACAACATATTTGTGCATGAAACTACCTTCATTTTACAGACAGTCATCTTGGCTATCTCATACATAAATTTGACTTGCAACTATTAAGCATATGATTAGTCAAGCAGATTCTTGTCATGTTAATGCAGTGTTACTGTTTTGCTCCTGGCAGTGGAAGAACTGTTTTCCTCCTGTGTACCACACATTACAACTTGTTCTCACATTTCCTAATAGCTCATTGTGTTATTAGGCTGATTCCCAAGCGAAAGCTCACTGGTTCAAATCGAGGTGCTACAATGAAGAAAATTTTCCAAGAAAAGAGTAACCACTACATCCAGCTCAATGATAGTGGCCTCTCGGCCAAGAAAATTGCAAAAGGCATCATGTGAGTGTCTTAAGACTCTTGACAGTTGGAAGAATATGAAATGAAGTCCGTTCATCCATCCAAGAGGTGGACGTCCAGGTAAAATATCGGAGTTAACAAGTCAGCTCATCAAATTGTCTTTCAGCTCTGGCACAACAAACACAGCAGTAAAGGTGGCTTGTATACTTCATAATAGCGAGATTACAGATATCCATGCAAGCACCATGCAACACATTTTACACAAGTCTGGAATGGTGGCTTGAAAAAAAAAATTAAGAAGCCTTAACTTTAATATCATCATAAGAAGATTTAGCTCAAGTTTGCAACGAAGTATGAGAAGTGGACAGTAGAAGATTGGAAACAAGTGATCTATAGTGAAAAGGGTGCTAACAGATCGAGAAATTGGAGGAACTGTCAAGTTAGGTGGAAGATGCCTCATAATATGAAGGTGTTTCTCAGCCAAAAGCATTGCATACTTGACCAGGATTGATGGTTCTCTCAATGCTGAAGTATATGTGGGCATCTTATAAGATGAGTACTATGGGTATGATAAGGACCACATAATGCTTCAGAAGGACAAAGACTGAAAGCATACTTTGAGATTGGCTAAGAAATGGTTCAATGACAATGAAGTAAAGATGGCTGGACTGGCCCCCATAGTCCCCACACCTCAACCCAATCAAATTCTTATGGGTAGAGGTGATGAAAAAGCCATATACATATCCAAGTGAGTCAACCAGAATGTAAGAACATTGGGAACATGTAGAAGACACCTAGGATTAGATTTTTGTTGAGATGTGCTTGAATCTGATCAAGAGCATGCCCAGAAGGATTCAGGTTGTGTTGAAAGCTAAAGGTGGGTTTACAAAATACTACAAAATAATAAAAATATAAATTTAGAGTAGAGTTTTATGAGCGTAACAGTACAGTGACATTACTATAATCTGCACACCTAATCATATGGAAGTCAAATTTATGTGTGAGATAGCCAAAATGATTGTCTATAAAATGAAGGTAGTCCCATGCTCAAAGCTATGAGAATAGTGAGATGGTGAAAAATGGAACCTGAAAGTCAAAAGTTCAAAACAGTGTTACCCTTTTGCCTATCAGTGTTGTATTATCCATGGTTTTGTCTAGGATGGTTTGTGACTTTCCTTACTTCCTTACAGGTAAGAAATGTAATATCACTTTTATCATCCCTGGGCAGCTGTCGAGTATCGTGGTTACCCATAAAACCAAAATGCAAATCCATTCAAATATCTGAGGTAAACTGATGTGTTTTTAACTAAAGCATTCTGGTCATAACATGTAAGCTAAAACAACATACACAAATAAGTAATAAAAGAACACTTGACTTCATAAGAAAAGAAAAATAAAGTGACGTTGAAAAAAAAAAACTATGGGATCCAAGTCGCAAGGAATAGAATAAAACTGCTAGGTTCGCTGATGGAAATACCACGATTTTGATGATGATTCTCACCAGTTATCTCTTATTTATGTGAATTTCTACTGAAGATTAAAGAGAACGTAATCACCCCCCTCCTACATGACGTCATGATTTAATTACATTTCTCAGCATTCCTTGTTTTTTCATATCTTGTAACCATCTATAAATAAGGGTGAAGTCCCAGGTGCCTGATGGACAAATAAAAATTTGGCGACTGATTGTGTTTGACTCATTTCAGTCAAAGATTCAATCTTTAGGGTGTGGAAGCCACAAGTTTTTTTTTCGCCTGTTGTATAGCTGTAGTTAAAACTGTTAAATATGCTGACATAGTTTATCTACTTATTTATATTTCAGGTTAATGTGTTGGATATTGATGTCCCCTATTAGGGAGGGACCTGGTGTGACATAATGGTGAGACACAGAGGCCTTTGTCCAAGAATGAGGTGTGTTTAACTCATATGTGTGTTTATTTGAATGGCAAAATGTTGGACTTTTTTTGGAGGTGGGCATGAGCCTGTAAAGTGTAACGTGACCCCTTGCTGATGTGAGAAAGAAAGTCTCCATTATTGCCTCAAAGGTAGTATGCGACTAATTATGAAATTTACTTGAAATGAGCAGGCCTGGAGCAAAATGATCTCCGCACTAGGAGTCCAATTCAAGTGAAGAGTGAAGAGTAAGACTCTCTATAGGCCCTTGAATGATGTGAGTTTAGTGTGAGATCTCGTAAGAGTAGAGACGAACCTAGACTTTGGAGTAGCAAATGCAAGTCAATCAAAACCTTGATTATGACAGCACTTAAGTTCCTGGGAAGTGTAAGGGGGTGCTTTGAAAACTGACCTACACATTTCCTACAAATTTCTCTTTCAACTGTTGGCCTTTGCCATGTTACATTACAAATACGTGTTTGCGTTTCGCCGAAAAGCTGAAAGTCTTGTATTTTCTTAAAGTTTGTCTAAACCAACTAAATAAACCACTTATACAGGTATGTAGGAGATCTAGCCCCTATAAAAATCATATCTCTCATACAGATTTAGTGGGTTACTTATCACAAATAAAAAATGTATTTTGTATGCAAATGAGGGGGCTTCAGAGCGTATAGAGCTTATAGAGCTCAGTGCACCATTACGCCCCCTCAGTTTTCTTACTAAACACTGTCATATCATGATTGAATTTATTCATGGACTCTGCACAGACACTACAGCCACACTCACATAGTGTTATTGCCAGCTCTCATTGCCAAGTGGCGGCCACAGATAGGATCCAGTGTTAAGAGCCATAAATGGCTATGAAGGCACGGCTGCAGTATCCATGCAGGGGTGCAGAGCCACTGATTGAGTTTAGCTATGTCAATCAAGTTATGAAAATCAGGGACTCCGCATGAACACAGCAGCCGTGCTCACATAGTATCATTGTCGACCTTCATTACTGCCTCTTGTCTGTGGTTACAATGTAAGTGAGGTGGACTGTTATGGTTGTGTTCTTAACCTTGAAGACACTAATCCTGACTCAATTCCTTGCCCATGACTACCGCCCTGCCACATTCTACATTTGGCATAGCTGGCAGGATCAAGCCGTGTTGCAGGGAAGGCACGCGATGGAGTCTGTGGGTAGGGCAAAGAATGCGTTGAGTACAGGCTCTATATGGCAGCAGTGACCGGCATGGAGAATTGCAGCAGCTTGTATATTGGATGGCTGTGATGGAAGGTCACAGCAGCAGCAGATAGAGGCACACTGTAACAGAGGTACAGGTCAGCAATAGCAACAAAGCAACAATATAGCATGACAGCACGATATCAGTGACAGCAGCCCTGAGGACCTAACAACTAGCAACTAAATTAACATGTTGCCCAGGCATCTCCCATATGGCAGAGGTGCCTTAAGTATCTGCAGCCTCTCAGATGACCTGAGAGGCACTTCCAGTTTAAGGGATGCTGGCCCTTTAAGAAAAGAGGTGTGGCCATGCGCATGCCCTTAGAACAGATCCAGGAACCTGGGAGACGTACACAACCTCCGTCAGACAGCAGCGAGAGCTGGTGATGGGGTACCACCGCAGGATGGCCAGACAGGTGAGAGTGCCGACTACCCCGCCGGAGAAGGGGGGAGGACAGGGCGTGGATGTCAGTGTGAGTGTTACTGTGGGACTGTAGTACAGTGACAACCAAAAGTGTAACAATGATTTGAACTTTTGAATTTTAGGCTTCGTCGCTCTCACCATCTCACCACAGCTTTCAGCGTGAGACTACCATAATTTTATAGGCTATCATCCTGGCTATATCATACATAAATTTGACTTAAAAAATATTTAGTATATGATTAGCTATGCAGAGTCTTGTCATGTCACTGCATTGTTACTGTTCTGCTTCTGGTGTAAATCTTCCTGTATACTACAAATTACAACTTGTCCTCACATTACTTAATAGCTCAATGATTTATTAGGTTTATTTCCAAGTGAAAGGTCACTGATGAGCAGCTATGAAGATTTCCCAAGAAAAGAGAAACCGCAATCATCCAGCTCATTGATAGCGGTGACTCAGCCAAGAAAATTGCCATTCAAAAGCCAAGAAGTGGACGTCCAGGCAAAATCTAGGGGTCAATAATTTGGCGCATCACAAGGTTTTTCAGTTTTGGCGTGACAAACATGGCAGTGGAGGTAATAGGTTTGTAATAGTGGGATCACACATATCCATGCAAGCACAGTGCAACACACAGAACACAAGTTTGGAATAGTGGCCTTAAAAAAGGTGAAGAAGCCTCAACATCAATATAGTCATAACAAACGTCAACTCGAGTTTGCAAGGAAGAGCCAAAAGTGGATAGTCGAAGATTGGAAACGGGTGATTTGGAGCGATGAGAGAAAAGTCAATAGATTAGGCTCTGATGGGTGTAAATGGGTCTGGAATAGTGATGGGCGGACCCACAGATTTCCTAGGATCAGCTGGTCCAACCGGGTGTAAAAAAAAATCCCACTTCAGTCAGGTATTGATCCCAGATATCTAGCCGGATGCCGGTCCCCATATAAATCAATGGTGACTCGAATCAGGAGCTTAAAAATGGTGGTAGAAAAGATACGAGGACTGGAAAAAAGTACTTCATACTTACCGGTCTCTGAGTGGCTGTACACTGCTTCTGGGGCCGCTCACTCTACTTCCAGGACTGCTCATAACTTCATGCATACGCACTACTTCCCCCGCCCCCCGTCAATTGCCACGTCTCTGATTGGTTACAGTCAGACAGCACCCACAGCCTGTGTGACAGCATGATTGACTGCTTTCAAATCACACACTCTGTAAATAAGTAAATAAAAAAATTTGCCTAGAGTCCATCCTTATTATGATATCCAGCACAGATAAAGCATACGGCTACAGGCTGCAGTCTCCTGCCGTATGCTTATCTTGGCTGTGTATCAAAATTGGAGGAACCACAGGTGGCTTTTTTTAAATTATTTAAATATATCATTTTTTTAAACGATGTGTGGTTCCTCCCAATTTTGATACCCAGCTATGATTAAGCTGACAGTTGGAAGCTAATATTCTCAGGCTGGGGAAGCCAAAGGTTATTGGGCCCACCCAGCCTAAAAATACAAGCCTGCAGCCATGCATAATTGTCGCATCTATTAGATGCAACGATCCTGGAACTTTACCCGACTCATCCTGACTCATCAAATTTGGGGAGGACTGCACGCTATTTTTTAAAAATTATTTAATTAATTTTTTTTTTTTTTTTAAAAAAGCCACATGCGATGCTTTTTATTTTATACACAGCCAAGATAACGCGCACAGCTGGGGCTGCAGTCTGTAGCCATATGCTTTATCAAGCATGTGGGGTCCTTACTCCAATTTTTTTTATTTATTTTTACACAAATCTAGACACAGACAGCATGTGTGATTGAAAGCAGTCACACAGAGTGGGTGCGCAGTCTGACTGTAACCAGAGACTGACGGTGGACGCGGGAAGCAGTGCATATGCATATAGATAATGAGCGGCCCCAGAAGTACAGTGAGCAGCCCCAGAAGCAGTGTAGAGCCGTGCGGAGACCGGTAAGTATGAAGTGCTTGCTTTATTCATAATTTCTTTCTTTTTTCTTAGATTTTTTTTTTATTACCCAGGTGGCTGGATCTGGGTCATCATTACCCGGAGTTCCCTGAGAACTCTGGGCCCGGGGTGGGTGCTCGGGTTCTTTTAAACCCGCATGGATCACGGACTTTTCCAATCCGGGTCTGCCCATCACTAGTCTGGAATAAACAGGGAAAATGGGCTAACGGATTGAGAAATTGATGGAACTGTCAAGTTCGGTGAAGTAAGCCTGATGATATGGGGAGTTTCACAGTTAAAAGTGTTGGATACTTACCGGGATCAATGGTGGTCTCAAAGCTGAGCTATATGTGAGTATTCTACAAGATGAGTTACTTCATACACTTGAGGACTATGCATATGAAACGGACGACATAGTATTCCAGCAGAGCAACGACCTGAAGCATATGTCGAGAATGGTGAAGAAATGGTTCAATGACAATAAAGTAGGGAGCTTGGATTGGCCCCCACAGTCCTCAGGCCTGAACCCAATCCAACACTTGTTGGTAGAGTTGAAGTAGAAGCTGATTACATACCCAAGTAAGTCAACCTTTATGCACCAACATTGAGAACGTGTAAAAGAGACCTGGGATCAGATTTTGGTAGATACATACTTCAAATCTAATGAAGAGCATGCCCAGAAGGATTTAAAAGTTGGATTTACAAAATACTAACAAAATAATAAAAAATAAAATTAGATTTTTAGGAGCAAAACAGTAGCAATGCAGTGACATGACAAGAATCTACATAACTAATCATATGCTAAATAGATGCAAGTCAAATTAATGTATAAGATAGCCAAGATGATTGTTTATAAAATGAAGGTAGTCTTAAGCGAGCTTTACACGCTGCGCTATCTGTTGTGCGACACGGGCAAATCGCTGCCCGTGCCGCACAACATCGCCCAGACCCGTCACATGTACTTACCTGCCTGGCGACGTCGCTGTGACCGGCGAACCGCCTCCTTTCTAAGGGGGCGGTTCGTTCAGCGTCACAGCGACGTCACAGCTGCGTCACTGAACTGCCGCCCAATAGAAGCGGAGGGGCGGAGATGAGCGGGACGTAACATCCCGCCCACCTCCTTCCTTCCGCATAGCGGCCGGGAGGCAGGTAAGGAGAGCTTCCTCGTTCCTGTGGTGTCACACGGAGCGATGTGTGCTGCTGCAGGAACGAGGAACAACTTCGTTACTGCTGCAGTAACGATATTTGAGAATGTCACCGATGAGCGATTTTGCATGTTTTTGCGACGATGCAAAATCGCTCATATGTGTCACACGCAATGGCATCACTAATGCGGCCGGATGTGCGTCACCAATTCCGTGACCCCAACAACTTCGCATTAGCGATGTCGTAGCGTGTAAAGCCCCCTTTACACTCAAAGCTGTAGTGGAAAATAAGATAAGGAGCCTGAATTCAAAAGTTCAAAACATTGTTACCCTTTTGTTTGTCACTGTATATGTGGCCCAGGATGCTAACTTGGCTGTCTTAAAGAGACCTGGGTGTGAGCATGGCCGGTCCCTTGTTTGCTACAAAATAGAGTCAGATGCCTGGAGGCCCTTGTCATGCCTGTTGCTCCCTCGACTGGGATGGTTCTCAAGTCCCTAAATGCCCAAAATCCGGTACTCCCTGCAGTTGGTCACATACTGCCAAGGTTATTTGTTTTTTCCCCTCTCTGCTAGATTGAGGAACTTTGAGCCACAAGAGGGTTTTACATCCTTTGCCCAATTCAGTTATAGACTTTGCTCGGCCCCTGTTATGGACATTTTCACATCAATATGGACTTTGACCCTTATGGACTGTGTCATTCCCAAGAAAAAAAAAAGGACTGTGCCCTAGGACTGCTAGGGCTCCAGTTGCCCCTTGCTTAAAAAAACCCTGAACACTCTTGTTTCTGGTGTCACAACCTAGTGGGATTAGCATCGTGCTGATCCAAAAGAGGATAGGACGTTATCTACCCTCTGGATGCTGGAGAGGAGAGACGGGGTTAATGCCATGCTGCTGCCGAACTAGTAGACTGTTGATTTAATCAATTCTTCTTTATTTTACAGGTCTACGCATTTCAGAGGTCAAAAGCCTCCTTCATCAGGACAAAGGAAAGGCAAGTGTAAAAATGTAACATTTCTCAGAATGTTTTTCTTTTGATTATTTTTTTTTACAGGCGACACATCTTTATTTTTTTTTCTTCTGTCCTTTCAAAAATTTTCAAGTGAAAAGAGAGGCTTCATTCTGTTAGCTGGACTACCAACACCTAGATAGGCTTAGAACAGCAATGATAGCTGTAATAATCCTATCACAGATTTCCTCCATGTCCCAGCTGTTAACTCGAGATTTCAGAGCTTCTTGCAGATAGGTTTGATTCTACAGCACCCCATTAAAAAGACAGCTTTGCAGAATAAAATCCATTAATGACTGGCATCTTAGGACTTACATGTGATTTGATCCTTTTACATGTTGCCTGAATTCTTGTGTCTTGTATCCATGATTTACTTTGGATGATGACTTTGGACTGGTTGTTAGATTCAACCATCATTAAAAAAATGGAGTTCCAGCATAGTACTTATGGTCAAAGCCACATCATGTGTGTCGCCCGGGGACCAGGGGGGTACTCAGATCCGGGCCACGAGGTCACTTCTGTGGGTATCACAGTGGCGTGCCCCGGTCTGTGATCCCAGGCTCCACAGTAAAAGGGGATTTGGGTAAGGGAGATTGTCCGTGACGCCACCCACGGTTGTGGTGAGGTTGGAACACCACCGCTGCTTTGGACGGGGATCCCGGGAGTGATGGTATGGAGCAGCTAGATGTTATTTCTCCCCTCCGTGGGTAGGGGGTTTGTTGTCCCGGGGCCCGGTGAGGTAGGTGGATGGGTAGCAGGCGGGTTACGGGGCCTGGTGAGGGGCAGGGTCGCGGGGGCAGCGCTGTGCCGCATGGCACGGGGTACTCACTCAGCCAGTAATCACGACACAGTCCTTGGTAAAACACTCGGCTGGATGGACAGGTGCCCACAGACGGCTGCGGTTGTTGTTTCTCCCCTGATCCAGTTTGGTGGTGTAAGTCCTTTCTTCCACCTCCGTGCACGCTCCTCCTGCGCTCCGGCTTCCAGCTGGCTCCCCGGTTCGGTACCGGTGGGCCACCGCCCAGCCCCGGCTACCTATGGTTCCACCAACTGTCTCACCGGCTCCCTGCAGACGGCCACTACCGTCTGCCTGACTCTCTGCTGCACGAGGGCCCTAGGCTCCAATCCTAGGCCCCAGTCTGCGTCTGCCTCTCTGCAGACCTCCTCTCTCTTCCTCTCCTAGACTTGTCTGGCTTGTTTCCTGCCTCAGGCCAACTAACTCATGGGTGGGCGTCTCCATCTCCTGACTCCGCCCACCTGGTGTGTCAGTCTGAGCCCGAGGAAAGGAATCAAGTTTCACTGGGGATGTCTGCTGTGAAACTGCTGGGTGTGGGGGTGTGTGTGTGTTGTTACCTGTGGCCCCTGGCTTGTCCAGGGAGCCACAATCCC
This sequence comes from Anomaloglossus baeobatrachus, assembly GCF_048569485.1. Lineage (NCBI taxonomy): Eukaryota > Metazoa > Chordata > Amphibia > Anura > Aromobatidae > Anomaloglossus > Anomaloglossus baeobatrachus. The sequence goes on along the minus strand of NC_134355.1, from coordinate 110,486,350 downwards.
CCTTAGCAAAATGCAGACCGTCCGCGGGCTGCCCGTCCATCACCGGTTTTATTTTTCTTTTAACTGCAAAAAGTAGAAAGGAATATCAAACATTAAAACACAAGCATTACTTTTTAACTTCCCATCACGGGATGCATATCACTTTAACGTTGCAACAACAATCAAACACTTTTAATAATGGCAACGGAACGGGTCCTTTAGTCACCCACCCAAACAACCTGGCCCTGATGCTGCCCCTAAGAAATGGGCAGCACCCCTTGACCCCAGTCCAGAACCAGGCTGCCCAGATAGTTAACGGGATGGGTGCTTCGCTGCCGTTGCGGCCGGGCGGACTGCTGGAGCCGTCGTCATCTCCGTCGCGGCCGGGCGGACTGCCAGGGCCGTCGTCATCGGTGGTGCGGCTGGGATGGAAGCCGGGACCGGTGGCAAGGCGGTAACAAAGGTAAGACCTGGGCCCTCCCTCACAGACACTGCGAGCTCCGCTACCGGTGACAGAGGTAACGGGTCGGTCGGGGCGTTGGCCACAGGCACGGGCACTGAGGTTTCAGCGGTGCCGGACGGACGGGACATCTCGTGCAGCGGTGTTCCAAGAACCAAACACTGGCAGAGTCCTGGCGTCCCTGCTTCCACAGCCGCGGTTCACATGCGGCCGGACGCCATCCCGTCCCCCTTAGTCTCTTTTTAGCACTTCCTTCTTCAGGGGCGGGGCTCCACTTTCGCGCCTTTCCTGCTCGGGGAAGACGCTCGAGCGGGAAATTTTTTCGCGCCCAAGATGGCGGCTTTGCAAAATTTTCGGCCGGACACCTCCGGCGGTAACAAGGCGCACCTCTACCAAACGGTAGAGTGGTAGGATCCTGTTCGTGACGCCAAATGTGTCGCCCGGGGACCAGGGGGGTACTCAGATCCGGGCCATGAGGTCACTTCTGTGGGTATCACAGTGGCGTGCCCCGGTCTGTGATCCCAGGCTCCACAGTAAAAGGGGATTTGGGTAAGGGAGATTGTCCGTGATGCCACCCACGGTTGTGGTGAGGTTGGAACACCACCGCTGCTTTGGACGGGAATCCCGGGAGTGATGGTATGGAGCAGCTAGATGTTATTTCTCCCCTCCGTGGGTAGGGGGTTGGTTGTCCCGGGGCCCGGTGAGGTAGGTGGATGGGTAGCAGGTGGGTTACGGGGCCTGGTGAGGTGCAGGGTCGCGAGGGCAGCGCTGTGCTGCACGGCACGGGGTACTCACTCAGCCAGTAATAACGAAACAGTCCTTGGTAAAACACTCGGCTGGATAGACGGGTGCCCACAGACGGCTGCGGTTGTTGTTTCTCCCTTGACCCAGTTTGGTGGTGTAAGTCCTTTCTTCCACCTCCGTGCACGCTCCTCCTGCGCTCCGGCTTCCAGCTGGCTCCCCGGTTCGGTACCGGTGGGCCACCGCCCAGCCCCGGCTACCTACGGTTACACCAACTGTCTCACCGGCTCCCTGCAGACGGCCACTACTGTCTGCCTGACTCTCTGCTGCACGAGGGCCCTAGGCTCCAATCCTAGGCCCCAGTCTGCGTCTGCCTCTCTGCAGACCTCCTCTCTCTTCCTCTCCTAGACTTGTCTGGCTTGTTTCCTGCCTCAGACCAGCTAACTCCTGGGTGGGCGTCTCCATCTCCTGACTCCACCCACCTGGTGTGTCAGTCTGAGCCCGAGGAAAGGAATCAAGTTTCACTGGGGATGTCTGCTGTGAAACTGCTGGGGGTGGGGGTGTGTGTGAGTTGTTACCTGTGGCCCCTGGCTTGTCCAGGGCGCCACACATGTGTTCACCTTGTGCTACACAGTTTTCACCCAGTTGCAGGAGAGGGGCACTAAAAGTAGAAAAACTGGCATTATTTATTTGAGTTACCCAACTTACAGTTTAGCTGTCTCTATACTTATCCAGTGTCTACTATACAATATCCATCTGTCCCTGCTCTTGTCATCCAGTGGGATCCCATACGGGATTGTCAGCTTATTGGATCAGCATAAGGGGATCATGTCTGCTGTGTAATCTCAATTTATTGGCTCTGTGAGGGGGCAATCATAACTACTATAGACTATGGTCTCATTTGATCAGAATGAAGGAATCATGGCTGTTGTAAATTGTTGGCTTGTGGGTTTAGTGTAGAGATCATTCTAGATACTGTTCATTGTCAGCTCATTGGGTTAATATAGAAGTAATAGAGGTAGTTATGGTTGCTGTAGACTGTCAGCTCCTGTGCTTAGTGTAGGAGTTTTTTATATCTTCTATAGATTGTCAGCTCCTGGGCTAAGTATGGGGGGTTATCACTGTTTCTTATTTTCCGAAATGCTGTGTGGAAGAAATAATGGTTGCTGTGGACTGATAACTTCTGAGCTCAATGTGTGGGAAATCATGGCTGCTGTGAATTGTCAGCTCCTGGGCTTAGTGTGTGGGATCACCCAGAACTGAAAAAGAGCTAAATGTAAAATGGTTTGGGGTCTAATTTAAAAGGATTGTGTGGGCAAAAAAAAGTTCTTGTCTGTTTCCCGTACCTGTGGTGTTTGTCCTGCCCTCGTTCAGTCTGTCCATGTTTCTGGCTTCTGCCTTACGTCTCCTGCATCCTGACTTTCTGGTCTGCAGGCCCAGTGACTGCCCTGGAGTAGCAAGAAACTGTAGTGAAGACCAGGTAGTCACTTGTTTATCTCCCCCCACCTCACAGTAAGGTCAGACCATGAAGTCCACTTACACGATCATAGCCCTTGGGGTATTTCTTGTCTGAATTTGTGTTTGAGCCCTGTCTGTTACTCGTGTCTGAGCACTGCGTCTGAGCCCGACTGTGGGCTGCAGGATGTGTCCTGGTGTGTGGCAGCCTCATCTACCTTTACTTTCTGGTTTGTGGTGCCTGAAGTCTCCAGTTTTTTGTCTGCTTCTTGTCCCTAGTCTTGGTTACCTTCTGTTTCTGTAAATTTTTGGGTTCCAAGATGTCTGTTTGGCTGTTCAGCTTCTGGAGTTGTCAGACTTTCGTTTGCTTTGGAGATCCTTTCTCTCGTTGCCTACAGGTACAAATTAGCTACTTCTGGTTTACTGTTGTCAGTAACGTTTTCAGCCTTGGTTTTCTTCACTCTGTGCTACTGCCAGTCCTTTGGGGTTCTTTACATTTGTCAGGCAAAATTTGGCTGGTCTATAAGGGGGGTACTGTCATGCCGGTGTCTCTTATGCTTTTTCAGTACACCCCTCGTCAACACATTCTATGCTATTCTTCACCCTAGTGGTGTGTCTTTTGCTGAGCTGCTTTGTAGCACTCCCAGCGCTACTGCATCCTCCTGTCTGGAGTTTCTCCACCTGGCTATAGGGAGGCTTGGCCAGACTCTGCCAGGATTTATATCATTGTGCCCAGCAGAGTTCTGCTTCCTTGGCCAATGCCCTGCTAGCAGCCATAATAGACAGCCCATGCATCCCCTCTAGTGTCTGATATTTTAGTTAGTTTCTGTTTGATTGTAAGCTATACTTGTCCTTTTCTGTCTATAAGCTCGTTCTGTATTACATCATTTTCTGTTTGCCTGTTTGGTTCTGTCTCATCAGTCCATTTTTGTCTCCTCTTCTTGCCTGTTTTCACCCTGTATCTTCTGTTTACTCCTGACCTCTCCTCTCTGTCCTTGTCTGTTTCCTGTGCCTGTGCTGTTTGTCCCATCCTCGTCCAGTCAGCCCATGTCTCTGAGTTCTGCTTTATGTCTCTTGCACCCTGACTCTCCAGTCCGCAGGCCCGGTGACTGCCCTGGTTTAGCACTTGATGATTACTTGCAGCTTAAGCCTAACCTTACCACCAGAGGCTCTAGTGAAGACCAGTTGCTTAACTAGGCCCCTCCAGGGTGTACCCGGGTCCGATGGCGCAGTCGATCCACACATCCCACCCATTGTCACAGCGGTCTGTCCACAAATACAGATGTACGCATACCGCAGAAAGATAGATAGAAAGATGATATTAACATTGCTTTATTAATTAAATAAAGATGAGGCACTGAATAATTTTCACCTGCACCCAGTACTAGGCGATGTTTTCCTACCTATATATCATAATACAAAGTCATTCAGGATAAATTGTTTGCATAAGAAAAACAAAGCATTAGACACTGCAGACACGCAAAAAACATAATGCAAATGCATTGACAAACCATCCAGAGTTGTTTGCTATGTTTAATGTAGGTTTGTGTCACCGGTCTTATTGATGGAACCCATTAGGCTGCAGACATTTTTGCCCATGGTGATTGCTACTGAACAAGTATATGGGCAGTTTTCCCACGAGAATCGCATATAGGGCCTCAAATATAGATACTTTAGATAGATCATTTATTCAGTGGTCATGTACACAGTGTCTGTCCTGTGTCTTTTCAGATTCATTTGCAGGTAAACATACAATGACAGGGCACAGTCCTAAACCCAAGAAGAGTTGTCACAGCTGTGCGGCATAATAAGCCATTTACCCTCCTGTCCAGTTCAGGAATGTTTGCTGTCACCACAGGCTATAGCTAACAAATATATATCCACAGTGTTTTCGGAACAAGCCCTCGCAGCGTATATCACATAGATCAGTTACAACACTGAGCTTGTGAAGTCTGAAGTCCACACGTCTGGGTCAACAGTGGTGAAACATTTTCTTGTAAATCATGTGGAATATTTAATATGGTCAATCAAACATTTACAACTGTGAAATTACTAAACATTGTTCTTCAGGTAGACTATACATCACACTACAATTACTGATTGGAACATATACACAACATAAAGCCTCAGATGTCCATTTTTCATGGATAGAACACAAACTCATTATTTTCAATAGTGCCATCCATGTTTTTTGTGGTTTCACCACTGCTACATAAGCCAGTGTAAACTCACCACTTCTATACCAGGTACTCTTTGCTGACTCTATGCTAATTCCTAGTGGCAACTCTGCTAGAGCAAGTCTGAGTTGAAAACTAGACTCTACTACACCAGTTAGCATTGCTGTGCCAGCTATGCAACTGCCACGAATGACAGACAGTCCTGTGGTGTCCAGCTATAGAAGGTCGCAGTGTATGGCTGCGCAAACTGCCCCCTGACCTACGGTATTATTCCTGCTTGATGTATATGGTATCTTATGTATCTCATCTGCTTGGGGTTCATCGTTGTCCCTTTAGGACCCTGCAGAGTTCCTCACCCTTTCAGCTGTTTTCATTAGCACTTCTGTTTGTGTCCTTAAATTCCCTCATTTCCTTCTGGTCTGTACTGGTGATAGCTCTAACTACCTACAGATGCTGAGTGCAAGCAGTCGGCTTGCAATCATCTGGAGTAACTTTGTTGCATTTTCCAGTCCCTCTCCCTGCATCTTCTTGGAGATAAGTTGATTTTTTCCCTTGATAGCTATCCCAATGTGTCCCTTAGCTCCTAGTGGGGTGGACAAAGAGCTCATCCTATCCGCTCCCTACCTAGGGCCCAGATCAGGGGCGGCCTAGGAATAGATATCCTGCTTTGGACATAGGTGCGGAACCTATCTAGAATGGTGAGGGAAACCAGGGCCTAGTGGTAGGCTTGTTCAGGGGTCACCATCTCCCCCTTCATTAGACACAGGGTCTCCCTACCCTTTCGCTGTTTGCTGGGTACTTCCTTGTACCTAGTGTGACAGCAACATTGCTATTCCAGCTCTGTTGCCACTCTTCCAATTCATTTACTCTAGTTGCCATTGTTCCAGCTGTGCCACAAATACTACTGTTGTACCCGCTAATTTCCTTACTGCATCATCATCACCTGTCCGTGCTGCATAGAACTGGTCATCCAAAACAAACTGTGATGATCAACATCTCCGTCATGCTTAGTCCTGGAATGCAGTTGAAGAGTTATGTTGGTGCCAAGTTGGAATGGAGGACTGCCGTACTGAGCACTTCCCTTCAGTTCTCCGATAGGGTTAGGATAAGTGAAGAACTGCTCAGAGGAATAAGGATCCTGTAACAGTTCCGATGTGCGGAGCATCTTGTGCTCTGTTATGTTCTGCCATGCTCTTCTGCACAGCCGTTACTTGCCTGTTCCATCGTGCAGAGCGCTTCGCAAGTTTAGATGCTCTGCTGTTTGTATTGAGCTCCTGTAGATGGTTTGATTCTCAGCACTGGGTCCTACGCTGGAGCTGGGAGAGGCTTTCCCAGATGCTCCTCGTTCCGGGTGATTGCTTTGCTTCATTAGGCAGCATGCTCCCCCGGAACGTCGCCAGTCATATTTCCTGGTTCCGCAGTAAGTGCTCTTAGCTCATGTTGTGTACAGTTATCTGATCTTGGCCTGTTCTGCCCACCCCCTGTCATTGTTGTTACCTCCTGGATTCTGACCTCAGACCTTCTCCTGCCCACGTCTCCTCCTGTTCCCTGTATCCTATATGTACTCTCCTGGTATCCTGACCCTTGGCCTGTATCTTGATCTCACCCCTACCTGCTCCCTGTGTCCTGTCGTGTCCCCCTGGTTCCTGATCCCGGCTTGTTTGACTACCTCTCCGTTCACACTGCACATAAGTAGTATCTATCGCCTCTTAGTGACTAGCATCACAATATGCCACATAGTGTCGAGCATTACAGATCCAATCAGGAGCTGAAAACCAGTGTGTGTGTATTTTAACAACTTTAAATGAAAGGAATCACGCCTATAATTAGTAAGGCTAAGTTCACATTTCTGTTGTTTTGCATCAGTCACATGCGTTGCTTGACGCATGTGACTGATGCGTTGTACAACGGATGACAAAGAAAAGAATTTCATTGTCGGACTCTGTTGTGTGGGGGGGGCGGAGTTTGGGGGGGCGGAGTTCGGGGGCAGAGCTTAGGATGTCAGTGCCGCGGTCTGCATGGCTGGGGACAGGTGAGTGAGTGAGTGTGTGTGTGTGTGTCTACATGCGTGTGTACATGCGGAGTGCGGGAGGGGGCGGAGTGCGAGGGGGCAGAGCCGAGCGGGGCCGTGGAGGTGAGGACGTCAGTGCCGCGGGGACTGCAGGGCTGGGGACAAGTGAGTGTGTGTGTGTGTGTGAGAGTGTGTGTGTGAGTGTGTGTGTGTGTGTACACATGCGGAGTGCGGGAGGGGGCGGAGCCGAGTGGGGAAGTGTCAGCCTCCTTGCACACTGTATCCAGGGTAAATATCGGGTAACTAAAAGCAAAGCACTTTTTGCTTGGTTACCCGATATTTATTTTGGTTACCAGCTTACACCGCTTAGCGCGGGCTCCCTGCACACGTAACCACTGTAAATATCGGGTAACTAACCAAAGCGCATTGCTTGGTTACCCGATGTTTATCCTGGTTACGGGGGCAGGGAGCCAGAGAGAGCATGCGCAGCAAAATCCTACGGATCACACTGCTCAAAAAGCGTTACAGGCTGCATTGCTCCCGCCTGGCGGTCAGTTAAAAAATGACTGACCGCGACGCAGCGGATGCAACGCAGCATCATCAGTCGCAATCCGTCACTAATAGAAGTCTATGGGGAAAAACAGGATTCCTTCTAAATATTTTGCAGGATACCGTAATTCCTCTAGGCGATGGATTGTAACTGATACAAAACAACGGAAGTGTGAACTTAGCCTAAGAGATTTCTTTTAATCAGCAGACAGCGCCCTACTGAACCCGCAAAGAACAGCTTTTTACTCAGTCCTGGAAACTGAGATAGAATAGATGATTTTCATTGGTTAGAGATTTCTGTGACAATAAAGCTGAAGTGGAGATCCAGTTTCCTGAGCTGGATTATTAAACTAAACTGCATAAAGAATGTAGTAAAATAATATACAGTACTTTTTCAAAGTCAGTAACTCAGTAACCGTCTTCTCCCAGGTGCTGTGAGTGGGCATTTAAGAAAATTTTATGACAACCTGCTGCCAGTAAGCATATGAGAATTTGTACTGTGGTCTAATATTAGGTGTCAATTCAATTAGCTTTAAACTACTGCTTTTGACTAGATGATCTTGCACTGCCACTATTTTGATCATCCTATCAAACTGCCCCTCAATTCTCACCTTCCTGGAGTCTTGCTGATTTTAATAGAGTGCAAAGTTGGCTTTGAAACCAGGGAAAATTTCTACTGGCAGAAAATACAGATCCTCAATGTAGGGTTGACCAAAAAAACCAACACAAACTGGTCAAATAGCTTCAATGTAATAGAGCGATGACATTACCTAGGTAATTCAGAAGAAAAATTAATTAACCTGTTCACAGTTATTTGTAAATATTTTCACACCAGGAATAGGTTGTTTCCAGATAGCACATTATATTAGCTTAATACTTAGCTTGACTTGCGCTTTTACAGAATGCAAGTACAAAATAAACAGCAAGATCCAGACAAATGTAACTAAGGATTACCATGGACTTTTACACCAGAAAGTAAATAATATAGAGACACATCATTACAAATACAGGAGAGTGTATGCTATGGAAGAAAATATTAGTTATTATATACCACACTACACATGATCAGTAATATGAGCAATTATTTTACTATCTTTATTAGGTAACCTGTCATCTGCTTCATGCTGATCAAACCATGGGAAGCTTGACTCACAGCATAATTGCAGCCGTTTGTATTTTTCTCTGACATGCGTCAGAGATGTATCAAACATGGCTAAAGGGGGCTTTACACGCTACGATATCGCTAATGCGAACTCGTTGGGGTCACGGAATTGGTGACGCACATCCGGCTGCATTAGTGATGCCGTTGCATGTCACACCTATGAGCGATTTTGCATTGTCGCAAAAACGTGCAAAATCGCTCATCGGTGACATGGGGGTCCATTCTCAAATATCGTTACTGCTGCAGTAACTAAGTTGCTCCTCGTTCCTGCGGCAGCACACATCGCTCCATGTGACACTGCAGGAGTGAGGAAGCTCTCCTTACCTGCCTCCCTCCCGCAATGCGAAGGAAGTAGGTGGGCGGGATGTTACGTCCCGCTCATCTCCGCCTCTCCTCTTCTATTGGGCGGCGGGTTAAGTGACGCTGCTGTGACGTCGCTGTGACGCTAAACGAACCGCCCCCTTAAAAAGGAGGCGGTTCGCCGGTCACAGCGACGTCGCCGGGCAGGTAAGTACGTGTGACGGGTCTGGGCGATGTTGTGTGGCACGGGCAGTGATTTGCCCGTGTCGCACAACAGATGGGGGCGGGTACCCACGCTAGCGATATCGGTACCAATATCGCAGCGTGTAAAGCGGCCTTAAGGAAAAAGCCAAGATCGGAGCTCAGCTTGTTTTGTCATTGGTAGCTGTCAGATTTCTAAGATCTTCTAAACACTATAACTAACTGCAATATATAATCCAAAGGAGCAGTAGATAATCATAGTATATTCAACAATAGCCATGTGCAAGCATGATTCTTTCCTATGATACACAAGATAACAGTGCATCATATGATTTCCCGCTACCCCAGCGCACATGGCTGCATATGACTATTATTAAATATGCTGTGATTATGCACTGACACTTTGGTTTATACATCACAATGGGTAAAGTAATATTTGTACTGGGGCACAAGCCCTTTTATTGCCCTTTTATTTCACTTTGCAGTATGTACATGTTTGTATATTACTCATTTACCATTAGAGTGATAGTTGAACCATATTTCCCACTTGCGGTGTTTTGCTCATATTGATTTACTGCTAATTGTTTGGATTCTCGCTAAAAGACCTCTATAGTTCTGTATGGATATTTGTGCTACTTTAATGTTGTTTAATAAACAAGTAATTGTATGATATCAGGGCCGGCTCTAGGTTTTGGTAGGCCCCGGGCGGAAGAGTCCCAGTGGGCCCCATCCACACGCAGACACACACATACGTACATGTACATATACATATTTAAAGACAAACTCACAAAAATACATATAAACAGACACATCTATACAGTCATATACACTGACATACAGTTAGGTCCAGAAATATTTGGACAGTGACACAATTTTCGCGAGTTGGGCTCTGCATGCCACCACATTGGATTTGAAATGAAACCTCTACAACAGAATTCAAGTGCAGATTGTAACGTTTAATTTGAAGGTTTGAACAAAAATATCTGATAGAAATTGTAGGAATTGTACACATTTCTTTACAAACACTCCACATTTTAGGAGGTCAAAAGTAATTGGACAAATAAACCAAACCCAAACAAAATATTTTTATTTTCAATATTTTGTTGCGAATCCTTTGGAGGCAATCACTGCCTTAAGTCTGGAACCCATGGACATCACCAAACACTGGGTTTCCTCCTTCTTAATGCTTTGCCAGGCCTTTACAGCCGCAGCCTTCAGGTCTTGCTTGTTTGTGGGTCTTTCCGTCTTAAGTCTGGATTTGAGCAAGTGAAATGCATGCTCAATTGGGTTAAGATCTGGTGATTGACTTGGCCATTGCAGAATGTTCCACTTTTTTGCACTCATGAACTCCTGGGTAGCTTTGGCTGTATGCTTGGGGTCATTGTCCATCTGTACTATGAAGCACTGTCCGATCAACTTTGCGGCATTTGGCTGAATCTGGGCTGAAAGTATATCCCAGTACACTTCAGAATTCATCCGGCTACTCTTGTCTGCTGTTATGTCATCAATAAACACAAGTGACCCAGTGCCATTGAAAGCCATGCATGCCCATGCCATCACGTTGCCTCCACCATGTTTTACAGAGGATGTGGTGTGCCTTGGATCATGTGCCGTTCCCTTTCTTCTCCAAACTTTTTTCTTCCCATCATTCTGGTACAGGTTGATCTTGGTCTCATCTGTCCATAGAATACTTTTCCAGAACTGAGCCAGCTTCATGAGGTGTTTTTCAGCAAATTTAACTCTGGCCTGTCTATTTTTGGAATTGATGAATGGTTTGCATCTAGATGTGAACCCTTTGTATTTACTTTCATGGAGTCTTCTCTTTACTGTTAACTTAGAGACAGATACACCTACTTCACTGAGAGTGTTCTGGACTTCAGTTGATGTTGTGAACGGGTTCTTCTTCACCAAAGAAAGTATGCGGCGATCATCCACCACTGTTGTCATCCATGGACGCCCAGGCCTTTTTGAGTTCCCAAGCTCACCAGTCAATTCCTTTTTTCTCAGAATGTACCCAACTGTTGATTTTGCTACTCCAAGCATGTCTGCTATCTCTCTGATGGATTTTTTCTTTTTTTTCAGCCTCAAGATGTTCTGCTTCACCTCAATTGAGAGTTCCTTAGACCGCATGTTGTCTGGTCACAGCAACAGCTTCCAAATGCAAAACCACACACCTGTAATCAACCCCAGACCTTTTAACTACTTCATTGATTACAGGTTAACGAGGGAGACGCCTTCAGAGTTAATTGCAGCCCTTAGAGTCCCTTGTCCAATTACTTTTGGTCCCTTTAAAAAGAGGAGGCTATGCATTACAGAGCTATGATTCCTAAACCCTTTCTCCGATTTGGATGTGAAAACTCTCATATTGCAGCTGGGAGTGTGCACTTTCAGACCATATTATATATATAATTGTATTTCTGAACATGTTTTTGTAAACAGCTAAAATAACAAAACTTGTGTCACTGTCCAAATATTTCTGGACCTAACTGTACATAGATACACATCATACATGCATACATACACACACAGCTCTGCTGGATACATATAGACAGACACACACAGCTATGCTGCATACAAACAGACCGACACACACAGCTCTGCTGCATACATACAGACACACACAGCTTTGCTGCATGCATACATACAGACACACACAACTCTGCTACATGCATACATACATACAGACACACTGCTCTGCTGCATACATACAGACAGACACACACTGCTCTGCTGCACACATAGACAGACACACATAGCTCTGCTGCATGCATACAGGCAGACACACACAGCTCTGCTGCATACATGCAGACAGACACACACAGCTATGCTGCATACATACATACAGACATACACACACACACAAAGCTCTGCTGCATACATACAGACACACACGCACAGCTGTGCTGCATACAGACAGACAGACACACATAGCTCTGCTGGATACAGACATACACACATAGCTCTGCTGTATGCATACAGACAGACACACACAGCTCTGCTGCATGCATACATACATACATACATACAGACACACACTGCTCTGCTGCATACATACAAACACTGCTCTGCTGCATACATACATACATACAGAGACACATAGGTCTGCTGCATACATACAGACACACATAGCTCTGCTGCATACATACAGACACACATAGCTCTGCTGCATACATACAGACACACACTGCTCTGCTGCATACATACAGACAGACACACATGTGGCACTGGGGGGCCCACACACGTGGCTATGGGGGGGCCACACACATGACTCTGGGGGGCCCACACACACGACTCTGGGGGGCCCACACATGCAGCTCTGCGGGGCCCAAACACACAGCTCCGGGGGCCAGCACATACAGCACCGGGGGGGGGGGGGCAGGGCATAAATCTAGGGGGTTAGAAGCCCATACAGCTCACCAGGGCCCATAAATCGGGTGGCGGGGAGGGCACATACCGCTCAGATCACAGTGGAGAGGGGGCCCACACAGCGCCGGAAAGAAGCGCTGTGCTGGGGGTCGCTGGCTGGCACTGCACCTCCATCATCTGTGGGACTGAGCAGGATGCCGCGTGGTAGCTCCGCCCACAGATGAAGTTAAAACCACGAGGTCTGCGCGCCTTAAAGCGACGGCGCCACAGATTCCTGCCAAGGACTGCGGTCCCCGGAACTCGGCCCGGGGGCAGCAGAACTAAGGCGAGTGGGCCACGGCCAAAAGGCAGCAGAACTGATGAGGCCGAATGGACCCCCCAGCTCTCCAGGGCCCTGGCATTTACCCAGGTGTGCTGGGTGCTGACGACGGCCCTGTATGATATGATCCTGAAGTGGCTCTATTTTTCTTTGGTTTTGTAGCATGTTATTAGGGAGTCCTTATTTGGATTACCCATTCCATCACTAATGGGTTACACTCCTGCTGGGTGTCACACACGGACTTGAGAAAGTTCCGGCATGGTACAAGACACACAACAAACAGGGATTTCACCACAACAAATAAGGAGTACACTTTAACAATGGTGGACCCTGGTGCTAGGGAAGGGGATGATGGGACACCTCCTTCACTCACCTGCAGCTGCACCCTAAACTCCTAGCCAGTCCCTATACAGGTTCCAAACTTATCACTGAACAGGATAACTGAAACCCTAGCAATACCTGCAATAACCCTGGCTGGGGGGCTGGCAGGTGAGGATTGCTAGTCCCCCCGCTGCACTAAAACAACATGAAGGGAAGGTACGACAAACAGGGGGAACAACAAAGGATAAGGTCCAACTTCTCAGCTGCAATAAGACACCAGGACTGCAGCCTACACCGCTTCACAAAACAAAGGGCTGCAGCAGCTCCTTTCACCTTGAGGCCTAGCTTCAGAATGAATCAGAATAACTGACACCCTCTACTGGGAGATGTGACCATATATAGGGGAAGGGAATGGTCACCAACCAGAAGCACCTGATGCCAGACGTCAGAAGCTGCTGCAAAGTAAAACTGCCATTAACCCTTTCAGCACCAAAGGAATTGGGAAATACAGTTAATGTGAGGAGTCCCAGATGGCCAAGAGAGACTCTGGCTCAGATCATGTCACAAGTCTCTAAATGCAGAGATGTCTGTGACATTCGGACTGGCCCATAGGGGAACAGGAGACTCCTCTCGTGGGCCACTGTGCTAGAGGTGGCCAGTTACCCACAATATGAGCAGTTTTTGGCCCCATTACATTACTCACTATGTACAGAAAAAAGCAGAATCTCATATCACTCAACAAACTACCCAGAGCATTATAGAAGTACACATAAATGTGTAAATGAGGCTAATGTAATATTTGCATGTAGCCGAACAGTGGGCCTCTAGAATCTTTGTTACTGGTGGTATCTTGACAGCGGGTTACACATACTATGTATTTATGGACAATATTCTAATAAAGGTGATACAATGCAGATTTTCAGCCCACGATTCAGGATGTAAAATCCACAGGGTATCCATCATGTCTGAACATCCCCTAAGAATTCCCTCATTCTGGGCTGCCTACACAACCAATTCAACAAGCAGAATAATGGAGCTGCATAGTGGTTCTTTTCAGCTCCATTTGCCCTTTAAGTCAGACATATGTTGGCATAAAGAAGAAAAATTGTAAGGCTATGTGCACACGTGTGTGTATTGCATGCAGTTACGCTGCGTTCTGCACCGCAGCGTAACTGCATGCGTCCTGCATCCCCAGCACAATTTATGAAGATTGTGCATAAGACGTGCGCACGTGGCGTATTAGAACGCAGCGATTCGGCTGCTGCCCGAAGCGTGCGTTCTAAGAAGTGACAAGTCACTTTTTTCGTGCGCTTTGCATGCTGTCTATAGGGAGAGGCAGCATGCAGAGCGCACGGATTCTGCAGGCACCAGGCGCTTCAGAACTGAGCTTTTCAGCTGCACTCTGAAGCGGACCTTTTGTGTGCGGTGCAGAGCGCACACGTGCACACATAGCCTAACCCCGAGTGTTCAGCAAGCCCAAAATTTTAGATTTCGGGTGTTAAAGCATATAGATGTCATAGAAAGGCTCCTGTTCTGGCCCACTTGGCATAGCATACCATTATATTGCAGGGTTTCGTATTCATGTAAGAAGATACTGTAAATACTTCTCCAAAGTGTCCACCAAATGAAAGTTAAGATCCTATATAGAGATTCTTATATAAAGGCTTATGGCACAATCATACACTTAATGTGGATGTATTTTAGTATACGTTTATTCGCTGCTGGGCAATAGGATAATATTTTTCTCTAATATGATCATCCTAAGTATTGAGCAGTCTCACCATAGAATCTACAAAAACCCTGACTGTGGCCCTGATCCACTCCCGCCTTGACTACTGCAATTCACTATTAATTGGTCTCCCCTAACTAGACTTTGTTCTCTACATTCCATCCTTAATGCAGTAGCCAGGGTCACCTATCTGGCTACTCGGATACTTCTGGTTTGTGCCAGTCACTGCACTGGCTGCTCATATATCATCGGATCCAATTCAAATTGCTTGTTCTCACCCACAAAGCTCTCCACAGTGCGGCACCCCCCTACATCTCCACCCTCATCTCTGTCTATTACCCAACCAGCTTCTCTACGTTTCGCAAGCGACTTTTGACTAACATTCACACTAATCCGAACCTCCCACACCACCTCTAAAGCGGGCTTTACACGCAACGACATCGCTAACGAGATGTCAATGGGGTCACGGAATTCGTGACGCACATCCGGCCTTATTAGCGATGTCGTTGCGTGTGAAACGCAGGAACGACCGTTAAAAATACTCACCATATCGTTGATTGTTGTCCAGTCGTTGTAAGCCCGATTATCGTCGCTGTTGCAGGACGCAGGTTGTTCCTCATTCCTGCGGCAGCACACATCGCTATGTGTGACACCGCAGGAACGAGGAACAACCTCGTACCTGCGGCTGCCTGCAATAAGGAAGGAAGGAGGTGGGCGGGATGTCCAGCAGTGTCGCTGTGATGCCGAACAAAACACCCCCTTAGAAAGGAGGTGGTTCGCCGGCCACTGCGACGTAGCTAGGCAGGTAAGTACGTGTGATGGGTGTAAGCGATGCTGTGCGCCACGGGCAGCAATTTGCCCATGACGCACAACCGACGGGGGCGGATGCTTTCACCAGCAACATCGCTAGCGATGTCGCTGTGTGTATAGCCCACTTTAGACTTCTCCTGAGGTGCAGGACGAACCACAACTTACTCAGCTTCAGATGCTCCCTAAAAACACATCTTTTTAGGGTGGCTTATCACCTTCCCTAATCGAATTCAATTCACAGAATCCTTCCACTATTTCTCAGACCATAACTTTCTGTCAAACTGGATGATTACTGGTTCAGGCAGCCTTTGTCTATCCCTATTTCTCTGAGACGGCTGGATTGTCATTGTAAATAAACACTTGTACCTTATCCCTCCACCCCACCTCACTGTAGATTGTAAGCTCTTACGAGCTGGGTTGTCTTTATTTTTGCTCTAATGTACTTTCTATAACTGTTACTTACTTGTATGTGAACCTCTATTATTATTATTATTATTAATAATAATAACCAACAAATATATTCACTTGACTGAGAAATGTGAATAAGTTGTGGATACCGTTTCTCAAGAGTTCAAATCACAATCTGCATTTCACTTGCATAAAAATACTAAATATTCGTACATGGCAAAAATTTTCATTGACCATCTCAGGAGAACCATTGGTGTTTGAGAAAGCTTGACATATGGAATGAGCAATAAGTGAATAGGGAACACAACCGTGCTGCACAGATTACAATGTGAACATTTTTTTATTACTGTTTGCATTTTCCATCTGTCTAGATAACTGTGAGCGCTAATGGGATATAAAAATAATAGGTTTCATTTCAGTAAGATTGTATTAAACATGGTTTGATTTGCTAATAAATAACACATAGAAATATAACTAATGAGAGAAATCTGCTTCTTTCTCCATTTATGAGCCACTTTTCCCATTTAACCTTGGCTCAAGATCTCCCCATCCACTTTAAAAAAAATAGCTCAAATCTTTTATAGTCAAAGGAAGACAGACAGACCGACAGCACAGTCAGGTTAGACCTCCTATTATATATTATGGATGGAAGAGGCATGAGGAGGGCTCAGCACAGTGAGAGATCGGGCAAACACAGGCATATTATGCTGCAGCTTTCAGCAAATGTATTGCCTTCAATGCTGAATTCTTACCTACAAGGGTGAAAAGTGCTGTATAAAGTCTAGCAGAGCTGCAGCAGGTACAAAAGAGATCTTATCAAAACCACCGCAAGAAGCCCAATAGGATACACAGCACTGGAACCAGGGTCTCTGCCCCTATATTATGTTGCCCTCAGATTTGGAAGTATACATTTAGTTAAAGATTCTTTTGAATTTGTCAACTTAGTATAATCCCCCCAGCTCCACTACAATTATGATAACTAGGACGTAAACAGTACAGATCAAAAGTTTGGACACACCTTCTCATTCATTCAAAGAGTTTTCTTTATTTTCAAGACTCTGAAAATTGTAGATTCACATTGAAGGCATCAAAACTATGAATTAACACATGTGGAATGAAATACTTATCAAAAAAGTGTGAAACAACTGAAAATATGTCTTATATTCTAGGTTCTTCAAAGCAGCCACCTTTTGCTTTTATTACTGCTTTGCACACTCTTGGCATTGTCGTGATGAGCTTAAAGAAAACTCTTTGAATGAGCAGGTGTGTCCAAACTTTTGGTCTGTACTGTATATCAGGAATAGTGATGAGCGAGTACTACCATGCTTGGGTGCTCTTTACTCATAACGAGCAGTCGGACACTGGGACGGGCTCAACTCGTGTACCAAGTATACTTGAAATTAATTGGAAACAAGTACTTTTCTGGAAGATTTGTAAAAATGCTCAAGTTCCTCATTGACGGAGGTTATACTTGGTACACAAGTCGAGCCCATCTAAGACTCCAAGTATCACGGGTGCTCGGATGTTTCATCTGTGAAACAATGACCACAACGCACAGGCTTGCTTCATTGCATGGTGTGTGCAGGCTCCCCAGGGAGAGACAGTAGCAGTCTCTGAATGGCTTTCACTTGGGGTAAAACAACTTTCTCAGATGTAGTCTGACAAAAGAAAAACCCGCTCAGCTGCCAGAATCTAAGTGTGGAAAGCGGGCGAGGGTGCATGTCTTTTTCTAAGTCAGACTCTTTGGCCAATGCGCATGCATGTGACTTGGCATCCTCGGATTGGCTTTCGGATGTCAGCAGTTCCGATGATGTAGCCTCCCTGGATTGGCCGTTGGATGTCAGCTACGCATATTGGGCATGAGTTGACTGGGCAGTGCTTAGGTTATATAGGGATGCCACCGATGCCAGACGGCTCTCAGTCTTTACTTGCCTTGCGGTGGTTGAATCTGTTAGGCAGTTCTCTCCACCTAATAATTATAGCGGTCTCTCTGCTTACCTGCTACTGAGTAATTTTAGCTGGTAACTCTGCTGGTTAAGCATGTTGGTTACTGCTGTACTCCACATGTATACCAGCAGCGATAGTGTTGGGGATACTACTGCTATCTTTTAATCTGCCTCTCCTCTAACTGAGTAACAGTGCAGGTTTCACGTACTGTTACCCAATTACTTTCATCTTATAAGGCAGCAATGCTGGTTAAGCGCACTACTGCTTTGAACATTATTATTTGGGGCAGGTGCTACTGTGCAGGTCTGAATATAGTGGCTCCGCTGGATTTGCATTTCTGTTCGCTGGTGTTAGTGTGTAAATAACACTGACCGCTTGCGCTTTATTAATTTGAAGCTTATTATATCGAAGTCTGCAGTTGTCCATCCAACTCTCTGGGCTATTAGCAGCTATATTCCATCCATAGCATGGTGGATTCTGGGTTGCGCTTAGGATTGTAAATACCATCTTCCTCCTAAGCTGCCAACCCCTTAACAACCATGCTTCCCTGAAAATAAGACATGGTTGTTTGTGATAGGACTTATTTTCGGGTGATGTCTTATATTTTCCAATGAACAACAATTCACATTTTTTCTTGAACAAAAAAAAATATCAACATTTATTCAAATATAATCTTGTCATCACATTCTGGAACATGAACATTTTGTGTTAATCGTATTACTGACTCAGATACTCATTTTCTTATCTGATATGCTATTCTCGTGGAGCAGAACCAGTCCTATAGTGATGAGTACATAACATATTTAGAAAGGCTTAAAGTATCTGCTTAAATTTATTATTCTCTATGTAAAAGTAAATTTACCCCCAAAAGAAAGCAGACACCCCCAAAAAGAATTGCACTTTCCAGACCCCAAACAATTAAACTTGGCAAGTGAATGGGTTCCACATATGAATCTGCTTTGTTGACAGGTAGCTGCGTTCTCTGGTGGTTTGGTCCTCCTGGTGACTGGAAGCAGTATCTCACTCAGGTGGAGTGATACTGGCACCCGATCTGTTTGTGAGAGCTGCAGTGCAATGCAGCTGGAACGATGCGTAAGCTTGCAGTGATGCAGATCTCTGTGTGAGAGCCCATCCACCATCAGCACTTGTCCACTGTAATTGTCTGGGGCATGGTAAGTACATTTTGGGGATGTCTGCTTTCTTTTAGGGGTGTCTGCTTGCCTTGATGAAGAGTCCTGCTGTATTCTTTAACTTTTTTAGCTGCTTGGATACTTCTTTATGGAACCATAACTAGGGCTTATTTTTGGAGTAGGGCTTTTATTTTAGGAGTACTCAAAAAAGCCCCGAAAATCCAACTAGGGCTTATTTTGGGGGTAGTTCTTATTTTCGGGGAAACAGGATAATAAGTTAAAAAGGAATAGCCGGTTAACCAGCACAAATATATAATTCCTAAACATAGTGGTTTAAAAGTAAGTGGTTACAAAAGTATGCAGAAATATTAACAGATCATTTTTGTGTTAGAGAAAAGTGAGGCTTCTGCGTCCCAGTGTAATTTATGTGAGCAATACCAAACCAATAAAGAAAATGAATTAATAAAATGGTAAAACGATGGCGTCACACTCTAATTATGCAGACAGCCTGCGAGGAAAATGAGTGTTGTGGTTTATGAAAAGTTATGAAAAGGCTGCAAAACAAGATAAATATAATACATCTGCTGGTTGTTTGCTGTGGCTCACATGATCTCCTCGCGTCTGTCTCTATCACCTAGCATATTTAGTTAAACAAACAAGAGGCACATCTCGTCTAGTGCCATCCCGGATCCTGGAATTTGCCACTGAGGAAACATGCAGATAGAAATGATGTTAGCTTTGTCGTGCTCATTTCAAATGAGATATGACTTCCTATTGGCAAGCTGTTCCTTTTATTAAATTCAGTTTAAATAATAAAACTTTACAGTTTTTAATTTAACCATAAGCGCTACTGTAAGTACAGAGTACACAGAGTACCTCCAAACCATAAAATGTTATGACCCAGTGCTGTAAAACCTGTTCACAACACTGGGAGTAATTACATTTTATTGCTATTGTTCCTAATATCAATTTAGAATATAGACTTTGTCTCAGAGGAGAAAACTAACTTTTGGTTTTTATTTTCAAAAGTTTACTTTTTGACTATACATATACGGAATATTTAAAAAGTATTTGTCTCCTAATGTTTTTACATTTTACATACAATTATTAAATACAGTATATTTATTATATATATATATATATATTTTACATTATTTTTCATTTTAGATTTCACTTTTTTTTAAGGTTTTAGAATCTAATGAACCTGAAATAAACTATTAAATCATTTATTTTATTTTACTACTGCATTTGGAGCAAAGCTGTTAGAAGAACATTTAAGGATGCTAAAAAATAGAAAGCTCAAATTACACTAAAGGCCGCTTTACACGCTAGCGTGCGTACCCGCCCCCGGCAAATAGCTGCCCATGGCGCACAACAACGCTCGGACCCGTCACACATACTTACCTGCCTAGTGACGTCGCTGAGACCGGCGAACCGCCTCCTTTCTAAGGGGCGGTTTATTCGGGGTCACAGCGACGTCACTAAGCAGCCGCCCAGAAGAAGCGGAGGGGGCGGAGATGAGCGGGACAAACATCCCGCCCACCTCCTTCCTTCCTCATTGCGGGTGGCCGCAGGAACAATGTGGTGCCTCGTTCCTGCGGTGTCACACGTAGCGATGTGTGCTGCCGCAGGAACGACGGACAACCTGCGTCCTGCAACCGCAACGATATTTGGGTACTGGACAGCGTGTCAACGATCAACAATAAGGTGAATATTTTTGATCGTTAGTGGTCGCTCATACGTGTCACACGCAACAACGTCGCTAACGAGAACGGATGTGTGTCACGAATTCCGTGACCCCAACGACATCGCTTTAGCGATGTTGTTGCATGTAAAGCAGCCTTTAGCCAAAAAGACATCTAAATAAGCCAGACCAATTTTGGAAAAGGATTATTTGGACAGATGAAACTAAGACAACCTGTACCAGAATGATGGGATGAAGAAAGTATGGAAAATATTTGGAACAGGTCATGATACAAAGTACACCACATCCTTTGTAAAACATGGTGGAGGTAGTGTGATGGCATTGGCATGCATGTCTTCCAATGCCTTTTGGTCACTAGTGTTTATTGATAATGTGACAGAAGACAGAAGTAATCGGATGCATTCTCAAGTGTACCGAGCATTAGTTTCTGCTCAGATTCAACCAAGTGCAGAGTTTTTTAAGGCAAAAAAGTGAAATATTGTGCAATGACTGAGTTAATCACCAGATCTAAACCCCATCGAGCATCCATTCACATGATTAAGACAAAACTGAAAGTAGACAGACCCACAAACAAGCAACAACTGAAGTTTAGGCCGGCAAAGCATCACAGAGGAGGAAACCCAGTAATTGGGGACATCCATGGCTTCCAGTCTTCATTGCCTGCAAAGGATTCTCTACAAAGTTTTAAAATTGAACATTTTGTTTATGGTAACATTGAACCTTGAAATGAGGAGGCTTTGTAAAAAAAATAATTGCAATTCCTAACCGTTTTACAGGATATTTTTGTTAAACCCCTTTACTTAAATCTGAAAGTCTACACTTCAACTTGCATATCAGTTGTTTCATTTTAAATGAAAACTAGATGCCTGCAGAGCTGAAAAGCTGAAATGACGAAGATTCGGTAACTGTCCAAATATTCCCTGGCCTAACTGTGCCTCTGTAAGTCAATGAGGGGAGGAAGGGGGCAGGGAAAAATGGAATCCAGCACCAAAAATTATTTTATATAAAAATCAAACATTTATTGAGACATGTCAGTTAAAAATATGAAAACCGCAAAAAAATATGAAAACCTATGAATAAGGACATGTTTTTAACCTCCTGTCCGAAACACGTAAGGATATTATAATACCCCTTTCCCGTCTTTTACGGTTTTCATATTTTTAACTTATATGTCTCAATACATTTTTGATTTTTATATAAAATAATCTTTGGTGCTGGATTCCATTTTTCCCTGCCCCCTTCCTCCCCTCATTGACTTACTGTTGGTTCTAGACTGGGCTATGCTGGAGTATCCGTGCACCGCAAAATTTTTCCGGGGACACCAAATATCCTGGTAAGCTGAAAATACTATTTTCTGTTAACTGTGTCTCTCTCTCTTTCAATATATATATATATATATATATATATATATATATATATATATATATATATATATACACACACACACAGTATAAAAAATATACCGTATTTTTTGTTTTATAAGACACCAAATTATAAGACGCACCCCAAATTTAGACATAAAAAAAGGTAAAAAAATAAAAATGGAGTCCATCTTATACTCCGGTGTTGTCTTACCAGAGGGGGGCAGCAGTGGTGGTGAAGCGGGGTCACAGGAGGCAGAGGTTGGGCTGGCAGGTGCGGCGGGTCAGTGGCGGCGGGGTCCGTAGTGGCAGGTGCGGTGGGGTCCGTGGTGGCAGGTGCAGTGGCGTCCGTGATGGCAGGTGCGGTGGCGTCCTTGGTGGCAGGCGCGGCGGGTCAGTAGTGGCAGCAGTAGTGGCGGCGGGTGAGTGGTGCAGCAGGACAGTGAAGTGAGTGTCCCAGTGACCGCGGTCCCGGTTCAAATGATGGCGCCTGGAGCGGCGCATGCGCAGATGGAGCTCTCATCCAAGGGCTCCATCTGCGCATGCGCTGACTCCCGGAGTGGTGCGTGCGCAGATGGAGCTCTCATCCAAGAGCTCCATCTGCGCACGCGCCCGCTCCCGGCGCCATCATTTGAAACTGGGACCGCGGACACACTGGGTAACCTGCTGCACAGCCGCCAGCACACACAGAGAGGCAGTCGGCACTGACAGGCACCCGACTGCCGCCTTCACACAGGCACCCGACTGCCGCACGCACTCAGCCACAGGTACCTGGCTGCAACCCGCATGCAAGCACAGATACCCGGCCGCTTGTACGCAGCCACAGGCACCCAGCCGCCCGATCGCCACACAGACAGGTAAAGCTATATATATATATATATATATGTAGATATAGATATCTATATCTAGGCCAAGGTTGTTCTCTGTCAGAGACATGCATGTTACATTAGTCTTCCTTGTTGACTTCATATCAATCTAGTTTAAGTTGCTCCAGGCATTTTTACTGTTTACCCTCTGCAAATCTCTCCATTGATCCACTAAGTCTGTCAAATAATATTGATGTCTTGGTGTCATTATGCCTATAAGTTATCTTACCTGGCATACAAAAGAATGCTTGTCTGCATGCATTGAGCAGGAATGTGACTATTGAGTAGACATCTTGTCATCTGGTGTGGATTGGCAATGTGGTAATGAAGATGCTATATTGTATAATCATGGTCTGAATGTTTTTATATTTTCCAGAAATGTGTTTACTGATTTTCAGTGCCATGTACAGAGATTAAACAGATTCATTCTTCATTATAAAACCTAATGCAAACATCTAGGACACTCAAGGACAAAACTGAACACAAAACCCCAAACACAGCCGAACTGGGTGAAATTGTCAGTGTGAATAAACGATTGTGTAATTACATATAATGTTATTGCTGCTGCACTTTGACATACTGCTCTACCTTAATACTAGAAGTCCCAGAGAGGGGTCATTTGACATTTCTACCATTGGAACCCTATGGAGCTTGAAATAAGCTCCTGCTGGTTCACGGCTTCCTTTGCCAGTTGCATCTGCCCCCTGACAATGGACTTTATCACAGATCTGCCAAAGTCCTCCAGTTGTACTGTCATCTGGGTGGTAAAGGACAGATTATCTAAAATGGCCCATTTTAAGCAGCTGACCGGTTTGCTCTCTGCACCAGTGCTCGTTGAGCACTTCATTCAGCACATCTTCTGGCTGCATGGTCTACCACTCCACATCATATCCGACAGAGGTATCCAGTTCACGTCTCAATTCTGGGTGACCACCTGCAAGCTGCTGGATGTTACTCTGGACTTCTCATTGGCCTATCATCCACAGTCCAATGGCCAAGTGAAACGGGTGAACCAAATTCTGACAAACTTTCTGCCGCACTTCGTCAATGAGCATCATAGTGACTGGGTCAAGCTCCTTCCTTGGGTGGAGTTCTCGTATAAAAACCATGTAAGTGAGTCCTCAGCCAAGTGTCCTCTTCAGATCATGTATGGACAGCAATCCAGAACCCCATTCCCAGAGGCACTCACCTCCAGCACTCCTGTGGCTGATTCCCTTGTTAAGACGTTCTCCGACATTTGGGCAGAGACCAAGTCCTCCCTTGAGCAGTCCTCCATTCGTATGAAGACCTATGCGGACAAGCGATGCCTAGACCCTACTTTGTTCCAGCCCGGAGATACACGTCTCTGCAAGTATCTACGCCAGTCGCTATCACTGTATCATTCAGCCGTCCATCCATCCATCCATCCTGGATGGAACCCCGATATTGGCTGCTGCTATAGTCTTATCCTAAAGACTGTCGATCCCATACCACTGGGACCAGCCTTCGCAGCACCAGTCTTCCTGAGTGGCACACTGACTCACAGTGGAGTGTAACACCGTCACCATCAGGGAGAAAACTAGGTGTTTGTTTATAGTTAAGCCCCTCTGGGTTTTCTGTGTGCTGTGGCCCAGTAGGTTCACTAACATCCTTGCTCGCCCGACGAGCATAACACAAAAAATAGGAATTTTCTAGTGCTTTTTGAAGTGTGTTTTGGGTCATTGTCCTGCTGGAAGACCCATGACCTCTGAGGAAGACCCAGCTTTCTCACACAGGGCCCTACATTATGCTGCAAAATTTGTTGGTAGTCTTCAGACTTCATAATGCCATGCACATGGTCAAGCAGTCCAGTGCCAGAGGCAGCAAAGCAACCCCAAAACATCAGGGAACCTCTGCCATGTTTGACTGTAGGGACCGTGTTCTTTTTCATGAATTCCTCTTTTCCTGTAAACTCTATGTTGATGGCTTTTCCCAAAAAGCTCTACATTTGTCTCATCTGTCCAGAGAACATTCTTCCAAAATGTTTTAGGCTTTCTCAGGTAAGTTTTGGCAAACTCGAGCCTGGCTTTTTTATGTCTTGGGGTAAGAAGTGGGATCTTCCTGGGTATCCTACCATACAGTCCCTTATCATTCAGACGCCGATGGATAGTACGGGTTGACACTGTTGTACCCTTGGACGGCAGGGCAGCTTGAACTTGTTTGGATGTTAGTCGAGGGTCTTTATCCACCATCCACACAATCATGCGTTGAAATCTCTCGTCAATTTTTCTTTTCCTTCCACATCTAGGGAGGTTAGCCACAGTGCCATGGGCTTTAAACTGCGCACCGTAGACACAGGAACTTTCAGGTCTTTAGAGATGGATTTGTACCCTTGAGATTGCTCATGCTTCCTCACAATTTGGATTCTCAAGTCCTCAGACAGTTCTTTGGTCTTCCTTCTTTTCCCCATGCTCAATGTGGTACACACAAGGACACAGGACAGAGTTTGAGTCAACTTTAATCCATGTTAACTGGCTGCAAGTGTGATTTAGTTATTGCCAACACCTGTTAGGTGCTACAGGTATATTACAGGTGCTGTTAATTACACAAATTAGAAAAGCATCACATGATTTTTCAAACAGTGCCAATACTTTTGTCCACCCTCTTTTTTATGTTTGGTGTGGAATTATATCCAATTTGGCTTTATGACAATTTTTTTTTCTAATTGAAGACAAATTAAATGAAGATAATACCAAAGAATTTGTGATTGCAATCATTTTCAGGAAGAAACTGAGTATTCCCTGACAGAATTGCAGGGGTGCCAATACTTTTGGCCAGCACTGTACATATGCACTAATTCCCACACCCACCAGCACCAGCATCTGTTATTAGCTGCAGTCAGATTGCACCCCTATTCTGTGTGACAGCATGACTGACTGCATTCAATCACAGGCGCTGTGTGTCTCTATACTGGTGTAAACATAGATACATAAAAATTTGGAGTAGGGTCTCCTCATATGATACCCAGCACAGATAAAGCATATGGCTACAAGTTGCCACCCCCAGCCACGTGCTTATCTTGGCTGTATATCAAAATAAGAGGGACCGCATGTGGCTTTTTTTTTATTATTTAAATAATTTAAAAAAAAAAAAGTGAAGTCCCACCAATTTTGTTACCCAGCTATCATAAAGCCCAACAGTTCAGGGCTTGAATCCTCAGGCTGGGGAGACCCATGGTTATTGGGCCCCCAGCCTAGAAATAGCAGCCTGCAGTTGCCCAGGATTAGATGCAACAATCTCAGACTTTAAAAGGTTCTTCCTGATTGCCCTGGTGCGGTGGCAATTGGGGTAATAAGGGGTTAATGACACAACTGCCACAATGCCCAGGTTTAGTAATGGGAGGAGTCTATGAGACCCCCAAATACTAATCTGTATGTAAGAAGAAATAAACACAAACACAAAAAAATCCTTTCTTTAAAATAAAATACAAAAAAATAACAAAAAAACACCCAGCTTCTCCCCTTTAACAGCCATAAAACTCTAAATAAAAACAGTTCCGACATCCATACGAAGTCCCATGATGATTCCAGCTCTGCTACATACAGAAGGCACAGTGCATGGGCAGAGAACATGTCCGCATGCTGTGGGATTCAGGCAGAGACTGAGTCACAGCGATGAGAGGTGATGTCACTCAGTTTATTTGAGGTCATAGCTATAGATTCCCATACTCTTCCACCTGTGACCACAGGTAACCTGACCTCAGGGGACCTTATTAAACTCAATGACCTCACCTCAGGTAAGGTCACTAAGTTCACATAACTGCATCTCTTGACAGTAAACCAAATTATTTTGCCAAGAGATGCAGATTTGGTGCTGAAATTTAAACACCATATTCCTGCACCAAATGTGCATCTTATTGCAAAAAAAAACACATCAAAACATGATGTAGTTTTGATGCTGTATTGATGCGATTGTTTGCCAGGAGATTATTTGACATTAAAAAAAGGGCAACAGTGTTTACCTGCCCAGGCCACAGAATCAAATGCACTCCCAGGATGCAGCAAAACCCCTCAATATAGATGGAGGCAACAGGTGCAAAACACTAACGAAGCAACCACTCACACACTAGCAATCCATAGAGTGGGTGATTGCTTAGTGTTAAAACTGCACACAAATAGACTTGTATGGGGCACCATTCACACATGTAGGTGCACAGTGTCTGGCTTACAGCCTATTAATGGCGCCTATACTATGGCAGGCTGCCCAGCACTATATGCATGCACCACACTGGAATGGAGACAGCAGTTTACAAGGCATGTAGGCATAGCTGGATCCTGTAAAAAAAAATATAAAAAAATATATGAGGTATTAGTTGATATTTTGGCCAAAATGTGCAAGCTTGCAAGCCAAAAGTCCTCATGTCTTGCGAGTCCCTATACTGATACAAAAGCAAAACCACAAAAAGAGGAATCAACCTTCCCAGGATTAGCACACGGCTGGTGACTGCAGCCTGTAGAAGTATGCTTTATCTGTGCTGGGTATCATAATATGGGTGGACCCTACGCCACTTTATTTATTTATTTTTACACTATTGAGGTGCACACAACATATGTGATTGAAAGCAGACAGACACGCTGTCAATCAGAGACACCGGGACTGCCAGTGAGTGGGGAAGCAGTGAATATTGTTACTGAGTGTTACTGAGCGGTCATGGAAGTAGCATTACAGTCGCGAAGGAGACTGGTAAGTATAACACACTAGCTCTAATCCCCTATCCCTTCTACCACCATTTTAAAGCACCGGATTCTGGTTCTCATAGGTTTATATGGGCACCGGCGTCCAGGCACATATCCGGGATCAATTCCAGGACAGAACCAGGTTGTTTTTTTTTTTAAATCTGGTTGGACTCGCTAATCCTGGGTATCTGCAGGTCCGCCCATCACTAGTCATTAATTATAATATACAATCATATAGTGAACAGAGAAAGATAGATAATATCAGAATAAAAGGAGTCAATAGAAGAAAAAGGGGTCACCTGATATATATGAGCGAGGGGCAATCCAAAAGTAATGATAATCGGTTATTTGTATTGCACACAGAAATAAAAATAAAATGTTTTCTTATCTCTTAGGTACCCACTAGTCCAGGAAAAAAAAAATCACTTAAATAGGCCACAATTCCCGGGAGCTACATTCATTTGAATATGAACTGCCGAGGAGTGAACATCAAAATGGAAAAAATGAGCTCAGAGTGGTCATCAAATACCTCTGCTTGAAAAAAATGACTACCAAAGACATACACAGCGACTTGGTGGAAACGTTGGGGGACTTTTCTCCTCCATATTCCACAGTTGCACGCTGGGCCAAGGAATTTAAGCTGGGAAGAACATCGACGGAAAATGAACATCGTGAAGGACGCCCATCCACGTCCCTCAATGAAGAAAACGTGAAAAAAGTTGAAGAAGTTGTATTGGCAGATCGAAGAGTGACTATCAGGCATGTAGCTGAGGTCACAGGGATCTCATATGGCAGTATTCAAAGAATCCTTGCAAAAGAATTGCATATGAGAAAGGTCTCCGCGCATTGGGTGCCAAAAATGTTAACCGACGAACAAAAGAAGAAACGAGTTGACATTTCAATAACAAATCTCGAAAAGTTCCAAGCAGACAAGGAGAATTTTTTGTCACGTTTTTTGACCATGGACGAGACCTGGATCCACCACTTTGATCCCGAAACTCAACAACAATCGATGACATGGAAACGAGCCGACGAACCGATGCTGAAGAAATTAAGTGTCAAGCTCAATAGGGAAGGTTATTGCGTCCGTTTTTGGGACGCTGAAGGAATTATTATGGTGGACTATTTGGAGAAGGGAGCCACTATTACGGGCTTCTAGTACGCAGAACAAATAAGAAGATTGCGGGAGGCTATCAAGGAGAAAAGGCGCGGCAAACTGCGGGCTGGAGTGCTGTTTCACCAAGATAACGCGCAGACTCACAAAGCTGCAGTTGCCATGGCAACCATTCAAGAAACTGGCTTTCAACTGGTGGAACCCCCCCCCTATTCGCCAGATCTAGCCCCCAGTGACTTCTTTCTCTTTCCTCGCCTCAAGGAATACCTCTGGGGCAAGAAATTTGACGACAATAGCAACGTGATAACCGCTGTTGGGGATATTTTTGAGGGTCAAGATCAAGAATTTTTTTTAAGGGAATTCTAAGTTTAGAAAAGAGATGGACTAAATGTATAGACTTGTTAGGAGACTATGTAGAAAAATATATATTTTTTTTAATATATTCATTGTGTTTATTATTAATAATCATTACTTTTGGATCGCCCCTCGTATATTATGGAATACTCGTTGCAAACAGCAATGTGAGGTCTCTATAAAATTCATGTAGCAAAGTATCAAATATAGTGGCCAAAAGTAATAATTTATGAGATTTGTATGGAAATAGTATTTAATGCAGTGGCCAATGGCAATATCTATAAGTATAAAAAAATAGGACCTTGTATTTTGAGGCATCCATTCCTGATGTCACTATCAGAACAAAGGGAGCACCATTACTTATTTTACATTTTACAGCATGACAGCAGGTAATTTATAAAATGCACACGTCACATTACCATACCGGTATACTACTTTGTGATACTATACCCATTTGTTACAGTACATATTTGTCACTGCCATTGGTACCTATAAGTATTGGTTTTGGCCACCGCATTTGATACTATTTTCATATAAATCCTACAAGATCCTATTTTCTTATGCTTATAGATATTGCCTTTGACCACTGCATTGGATACTATATTCACAAAAATCTCATATACCGTATTATTAGTTACATATTGTTTTTTGCCGCAAAAAATGCGCTAGAACATATTTTCAGCATAGATCTTATTTTTGAATTTTAATTGAGATTTTTTTGGAATTAAAAAATCCCCAATAAACTAGCACTGATAAGAGGTTTTTTTGTTGTTAATATTTTATACTTTTTATTGCTATCCTTGTTTTTAGACACAGATTTATTCAAACAATTCACACAATAGAAGAAAAGAAAAATACACCACATATGGTAGAAATAAAAATAAATTAAGGAATAAGTAATTAATAGTGCAGCAAACAGATACCAGGTGTCTGGTTACAGTACCCCGGCCGGTAGTATAGCAATTATTAAACCTAGTATAGTGTATTAAGTGATGTTTCAAGGCATATGATATTTAATGCCAATTGAAAATATCACTGCAACCTGATTTTTCAGATACCTGGAGAATTTTTTTCTTCAATCCATAAGCACAAAAGTTTTTAATAGAGGCTGAATATATTATAAGCAGCAATTTCAGCGTTCCAAGTGCCTTTAAATGAAGTTGAAGAAACTGCACTTCAAGATCGTAGTGAGGATGAGGTGCCCCAGCTCATCAAGTGTTCCAATAGGAGTTTACCTGCAGTCAAGTTCAGGCATCAAGCTTCCACATACTGGGTGACTGCACGATACTTTCTCCTCCTAGAGATATAGACTAGTTTCCGTGATAGGGACTATCAGATAAATCTGTGTCTAAAAACAAGGATAGCAATAAAAGTATAAAATATTAACAACAAAAAAACCTCTTATCAGCGCTGGTTTATTGGGGATTTTTTAATTCCAAAAAAATCTCAATTAAAATTCATTTCTGATTCCAGGCAAATTAAAGGGGATTTTTGCCTATAAACCTAGCTACAGATTTAATGGTTATTGGGGTCAAGCGCTGTAGACAACTTGGTATAACATTAGATCTTATTTTTGGGGACACACAGCTAAGTTTACTCCAAAAGAAAGGCATAGAGAGTGTGTGTCAGAATCGAGTGATACTGTGATCGAATGTGTGTGTGAGCGAAATATTACTACGATCGGATGTGTGTGTGTGAGAGTGGAGAGATCCTGGGACCCAATCTGTGTGTGTGTGAGTGTGTGTGTGTGAGTGTGTGTGAGAGCGGAGGGATACTGGGCCCAATCTGTGTGTGTGTGTGTGTGTGTGTGTGTGTGTGTGTGTGTGTGTGCGCGTGTGTGAGAGTGGAGGGATCCTTGGACCCGATGTGTGTGTGTGTGTGTGTGTGTGTGTGTGAGAGCAGAAGGATACTGGACCCGATATTGGACCCAATGTGTGAGGGGAACAGCGAGGGACCTGACAGCAACACAGATCACTGTTGGAGAGCCCATCTACCACTGCCACTTGGCACTTGCTAGCTGTAGTTGTTCGGCGTCTGCTGAGTGTGATTTTTTTTGGGGGGGACTGTCTGCTTTCTCTTTTGGACTTGTAACAGGATAAGGCACAGCCACTGAGCTAGAAATGGAGGTGCACTTGTCAGTTTCCAAACCGTAGATATCCAAGATAAAACAAGGCACTCTTCAGGGTATACTTTAAACAAAGTTTATTTTCAAAAGAATTTTGTTGTGAACATCTGACGTTTTAGCCACATAGTGGCCTTCATCAAACAATTCACAAAATTGTACGTACTGGAACAAATATATGCAGCAATGTATATTAGCACAGTATAGAGCAGTGTTTTATGCAAAAAGACCAAGGTCAGTAAGAAAATAGTAATGTAAACAATTTTAAGATTGTGTCAAAACCAGAGATGTACCCAGTAACAGGAGCCAGCAACAGCATGGAATAGCAGTGTCACGCAGCGGTATCCACCGCTACGCTATGCAGTACCTTCCAACTCTGAGTGAAAGGCATGGACAGCTGTTCTCTATTGCTAATTAGTTCTGCTATAAAGACTTCCCTCCTAGTTTAGTTAAATTGCAGGTGATCGTTTCTGCTATACTTTTTTCTAGAGGGAACCTGTGAGCTGTGGACCAGGAAACCATTCTGAGAACATTTGCTGGGTGAAAATTGTGTTATTTTCCCTTCCTTAGTCTTTTGGGGTTTTTTTTCCCCCTTGGCTCATTCCCCATTATTAACTATTACTGTTTGGAGTTATTAGTATGATTGCTGTTTATTTTACACCTGTCTGTCTTATCCCCTCTATGTCTTTAATCTAGAGTAGGACTAGCGTTTCTGCTGCCCTAAGCACTACATAGGGCCGAGTCCAGGTAAAGACAGGGATAGGCACGTGATCGGCGACGGGGTGAAAAAACCCATACAGGGACGTCAGGGAGTGCAGGGATCAGCTTCAGGTTAGTTTAGGAGGTGACCCTGCTTTCCCTAGTGCAAAGGCCCACCGTTGTACCATGTACTCTGTGTGTTGCGGCGCTCGCCGGGGGTTTCCGTGTACCTGGCGGAACCCCAGTAGTCACTGCGTAACATAGTGTCATAAAAAAGTAAAACTTGTCCCACTAAAGAAAGCCCTAATATGACAATGTGTTCAGAAAAAATATAACAAATTATGGCTCCTGGAAGGAGAGGAAAAACCAAAGTATAGAAAAAAAAATTGCCTGGGGGTGAAGAGGTTAATGGTTTGCACCTTGCGGTGAACCCCTCTGTATGTGCGCTCATGATGTTTCTCTTTATGGCAGAAATAGAGGGACTTGGCACTCATAGTAGATGAATAACAACAATGATTTATTATGAAGTAATATCTCACAGATCATGCATAACATTTTGGTCACATTGACGTTCTTCAGATGCATGAGATACTGTAGAAAAATGGTAACCGAATAAGAAAGCGCGGTGGGTATAGCCAGGGCTGGCTCCTGGTTTGCATGGGCCCTGAGCAAATTGTCTCAGTGGGCCCCATGCACCACCAAGGAAATCATCTCTGCTAGAGGGACGTGCCAGTAATTATTGAATCCAGCACTGAGGTTGATGAACATCTGCAAAGTTTTGATGCACCAGTTGCCCACAGCTGATTTAGCCAAATAGCTGTGGACTAGTTCAACTTGTCAGGCCCAGGATCCTGTTCGATTACTTGGGCCATTTGACTCTCTGGACTATGGGACTATAAAGTACACCCTGTTGGCCCTTTTAACCATCACCCCTGACAGATATTGCACCACGTTCTGGACTTTGTCTCATCAGGGGATCTCCTATGTAGAATTTGGCAGTAAAGTTCGACAGCACTTAAACCACTTTATCGATGGCCAAGCTGCCCATTCGACTGCTGCCCACTGGGACGTAACTATCTTTGATTTGAATTATCCCGCTACCTATTAGAAGACTCACCAGTACAAAGGTTTACAAACAGTGCCCATGATTTGCCCAACCCTTGGCACTGTTATACCATGCTGCAATTCAACATGCCTTATCACCTGGTGGGTATAACTATTTAAAGCTTCCCCAGGCTTGCATTTCCCACTGGCAATATTTCTCAAGTGGACCCTGGTTGGAATTACAGCCTTTCTACCCATTGCTTTTCTTGCCAGATTGGAACTTTTGGTTTATCTTATTTTTTTCTTTGCACCTTCCCCTGGATTCTTAAGGAAGTACGTGATATCCTCGATGGCCGCTTAGAAAGCAAGGCCTGAGTAGTAATCTTAGTCATCCAGTTAGGGTTGTTTCAGTCTGTAAAAGGGCCTTTAAGGACTGCACAGCTGACACCTCTTGTCTGTATAAGAACCGGGAAGGTCAGGTGTAGACATTTTGAGCTAGACCTTATTTTACTTTATTTCGCTTGTGTGCATTACTGCATGCATAACACCTTTGGAGCTGGTACGAGACAGTTAGGAGGATACCTTTCTCACAGGATAGGTTTTAATACTACATTATGTCCTTATGTCCAAAAGTTTAGGGAAAAGATGAGGTACCTAATGGCCTTACCCCACGGGAATTTAGAAGTAGCTCAGGAAAGGCAACAATGGTGTTATAATTGTTCTGCCAGACTCCGAGATTTTGCCTGTAGACAGAAGATTCTACTACTAGTATCAGTACACAAAAACAAGCAGTGGTCCTGTTCACCATTACTAGGAAATGTGCAACTAGTGACTACCCATGGGCCTGGATTGAGCAGGTATTCGTGAATAGACCTACCATGTCAATAGGCTAACAACTTATGAAAAAAGGAAGGTTAACAGCTTAGCAGTTTGTTGTCCCCCTTTAGATCCCAGATATGAACCAGATCCCGAACTTATTGGACTTATTGGTGGACTCCAAAAGGGGTATGGGGATAACGGATATCTCATTAGGGAAGTGGTTTGGTTTGTCACAGAAGCAGCAGTTAACAAACCTGCTTATGACATATGGACCCCTGTTCACGAGTTGGCCTGGTTGAACACCCCTGGTCCAGCATCATGTCGACACAGGGGAAGCCACTCCATTCAGATAACGCATATACCGAGTGACCCCTCCAGTGTTGCCAATCATAAAAGCCGAGGTGGGGGACAGGTTAAATACGAGGGTCATAGTTCCTTCTCTCAGAATATGGGCTGCCAGTGTAATCTTGGTACCTAAGAAGGACAAGAGTGCTTCCTTCTGTTTGGACTATAGGTGACTCAATGAGGTCACCGTTATGGATGTCTACCCTGAATGGATGAGCTAATGGCTAGGTTAGGGAGGTCTCAGTTCATATCTACCCCTGATCTAAGCAAGAGTGTCGCGTTTAAACCAGTGTGCGCTCCTGCAACTTCTGCTTTGATCACCAGGCGCCTCCATATTCCCACTGTGGGTGGAGCTGGTGATAGGGGAGGAGTAAATATCAGGGGCTCTGGTGGACACAGGCTCCGCCCAATCACTAACCAGGGTTTGATTGGGACCTGCAGTACCACTGGCTGACTGTGGCGGTATGTGCAAGAAAAAAAGTAAAAAAATCCAGCTCCCAGTAATCTGGATAAAATTAATAATTATTTTATTATTGTTACTGGCTAACACGGTACAAAGATATATTTTACCTTTAGGCTTTATTGGAAACTTGTTAATTTAAAATCTAAATCTCAAAAAGTTTCTATAACAAGTTACATGACCCAGAGGGGTAAATCAATGACCATAGATGCAGAGACAACTAGACCAAAAAAGTCCTTTGTCATAGCATGTGGCGGTGTGTGCCTTCCAGCTGAGGTTACCACCTTTCAGCCACAGCCAATGGGAAATAGAGATTATCTTGGCGTGGTTTTGGGGCTCTTTTGCATTGATCAATACAATGGCTAAACATCTCTTATATTCCTATTATTCCTAGCAGTTATGCATATTCTATTTTCATGTTTTTCATTTTATCAGACAGTTTATTGTACTTTTCAGTCTAGTATTCCCATAGCAGTCTTGCTTTTCATCATTCCCCTATACATTGTGACTAGTGTGCAACTCTTTATCCTATTGTACAGCCAATGGGAAGGCACCACACCTTTCTTATTCCTCCTGCAGTCTGCTGGTCAATGCCAGATATAGAATTGGAATACTTACTGCTGCGTCTCTGATTCACCTTGCCCTTACTATTGTTCCCTGTGTTTCGAGCTCTGCCTAATCCTAGACTATTCACCTGCCTGCAGTTTTTATACCTCGCTGCCATCTCCCTGGATTTTTGACCCTAGCCTGATTTAGTGGCCACTCTTTTGCCTGCCAATTTTGCCCCTTTACACCTCCTGGTTGAGACCCTGCCTGACGACCATTCTCCTCTGGATTTCAGCCTTGTAGTAATTCCAGATCCCTGTACAGGGGTTAAAGGGTTTCAGGGTTCTCAGGGTCCTGCTGAGTGGGTGGATTGTCTCTAGTCTCTCCATGGCAGTCACCCTGTATCTGTGCTCCCGAACAGACGTAACAAAGGGATAGTGGCATATCTCACAAAAGAGGCTCAAGAGAAGTCTACGTTAATCACCCCTTTTATCCTCTGAGTTCACTAGCATGCCATTTAGGATGATAAATGCCCTGGCTACCTTCCAAAAGATGCTGGAAACAGGTACTAGAGGTATGTTAGGGGTATTCCCAGACCCACCTAGATGACGTCCCTATCTTCACGGACACCTGGGAAGATAATCTTCAGCATATGTCTCAGGTGCTGTAGAGGGTAGCCAAAGCCCAGCTCACGATCTGACCCAACAAATACCAGATGGCAATAGTCAAGGTGCTATACCTGGGATATCAGGTGGGAAATGGGTGCATTCATCCAGAACCTGTAAAAGTAGAAGACATTACAAAGTGGCCCCACCCAGCAAGCCCTGAGCAGAGTCGTGACTGCTCCCGACTTCTGCCACTAGTTCATTGTTCAAACTGACACATTAGATACTTGACTGAAAGCCGTACTCAGCCAATAGGAGGCCAACAGTCAGGAAAGGCAAATTCAATTCAAGCAAATCAGATTTTGGGGGAAAATGTGGAGAAGCTGGCAAATTTAAATTTCAGAAGATCAGCTCATCTCTACATAAAACATAAAAGAGGCAAGCAGTGGGTTGAACCACTGATAACATTCAACTACGAAATAGAAGAAATTCTCACTATTTGGTCCTCTAGATATCCTAAATGCAACAGAGAATTGGCTTATTGATCTGCTCATGTAAATACAAACTCAATCATGATCTAATAGATTAATTACATTTTGTAAATGATAATATTGTTATAAAATCAGCAACTACATTTTAAAGTTTTCTGGTATCGTCTTTTTTTTAAAAAGTTACATTTTCTCCTTCATATCCATCCAAAATCACAAACCCCACACACATGTGCTCCCTATGGTGGATTACTTTGAGGCATGCTTTGTTACTGTTCTTATTAAACTTTCCCATAACTTGGGCTGTAAAAAAGGTGTTTTACTACCAAAAAAAAAATCAGATGTAACCTATTATTCTATCTCAATATTTTCCTGTATGTTTTCCCACTTCTTTTTGATGGGATCATATACTATTTTCTTTTATCATTATTAACATTTATGCTTTTAAAATAATGTTGTTCCACCACATTATGGGTGTCATGTCCGAGCGTTTCTACATGAACAGTGTCCAGGAAAGTGGATTAGTCATCATGGGCCAGTTGAATGGCCACCAAGGTCTCCTGATCTGACCCCTTTAGACTTTTATGTTTGGGGTCATCTCAAGGAAATTGTCTATGCTGTGAAGATACAAGATGTGCAGCATCTGAAACAACCGATACTGGAAGCCTGTGCTATAATTTTTTCTGCGGTGTTGCTATCAGTGTGTCATGAGTGGGAGAAGAGGGTTGCAGTGACAATCCAACACAATGGGCAGCACTTTGAACACATTTTAAAATTGGTCATAAAATTGTAAATAACAAATGAAGGAATAAAGTTACGTTAAAACCAAGCACACCATTGTTTTTTTTTGTGAGATTCTCAATAAGTTTGATGTGTTACATGACCCTCTTCCCATTGGAAAAAATAAAGTTGGATCCAAAATGGCCAACTTCAAAATGGCTGCCATGGTCACCACCCATCTTGAAAAGTTTCCCCCCTCCCATATACTAATTATCCACAAACAGGATGTTAATATCACCAACCATTACCAATTTTTTTAGGTGTATCCATATAAATGGCCCACCCTGTAGTGTGAGTGAATTAACATACTATATATATATATTAACACATGCTCTCTTCGTTGTCCAGTGGTGTTTTTTTCTGTAACGTTAGCCCTCTGCAGACTCTCTGGGTCACCCTGTGCTGTGTGTGACACAGAAGTGACTGTTACAATGTGAATCTAAGGAGCGTCAGAACGAGGTTCCATAGGTTCACATTGTGCAAGCCACTTCCAGCTCATGCTTAGAGCATAGCATAGCTCTATAATCAGAATTGTGGTGATGTCACTGAAAAGAGGAATACAGCAGCAATGGACCCTGGAAAAAGTAGTGGTAGATGAGTATTAAAACACCCGCACTACACTACATGCACATATACACTACAGCGTTTTTGTTTTTTTTTATTTGTTTTTCATTGCACCGCTGGAGTGGTGCTTTAAATTTAAGTCCTCTGTCTCCTGCTGTATTCATCTGTTTCCAGCGCCGCTCCAGTCAGTCACTGTGATTTTGTTTTGGTTTTTTTTTGTGTTTTTCCAGCTTCTCCAGTGATTCATGAAGCTCGCAAGAGGTCACAATTAAATACACCTCTATCAGAGCCTTGCTCTGTCCTTGTTCTAGTTCTGATAATCTTACATTGCGAGCGTGTGACGTAACTTTTGTTTTCAACCCAGTCAGATGTTACGGCACAAGATGGCGACTGTAGCGTCACCAAAAAAGGATGAAGATGGCCGCAGATGAGTAAAATACCTGGGGTAGAGAACTTGCATTTAACGTGCCACTCCAGTAAAAAAAAAAAAAAAAAAAAAAAAAAAAAAACGCTGGGGTGGTGCTTAAACAAAAAATATATATCCATCGGAATGCTTCTTTAATCTCAATTCACTCACTGTAAATTATAAATCAGCTCATTTGTTAATATCTTACTTCATATTCCATTTTGAGAAATACATATAATATGTGTTCTTATGAAAACTATATGGTCTTTTAAGTTTTAACGCCTTCACTTCCCAGCCTGTTTTCACCTTCATGACCAGGCCAATTTTTGGAATTCAGACCAGTGTCACTTTATGATGTAATAACTCTGTAACGCTTTAATGAGTCCTAGTGATTTTGAGAATATTTTTTCATGACATATTGTACTTCATGTTAGTGGTAAATTTAGGATGATATTTTTTGCATTTATTTGTGAAAATATCAGAAATTTAGAGAAAATTTTGGAAATTTCACAATTTTCAAAATTTGAATTTTTATGCCCTTAAAACATTTCTCACATGTATACTTTTATTAGCACAATTTTGGAAACATAATTTTTGTTAAAAAAGTTAAAAGTTTATTAGCAATTTCTAATTTTTCCAACAAAATTTACAAAACCATTTTTTTAGGGATCACATTTGAAGTGACTGAGAGGCCACATTGACAGAAAATACACAAAAGTGTCACCATTCTAAAAACACCAACCCTCAAACTGCTCAAAACCACATTCAATAAGTTTATTAACCCTTTAGATGCTTCACAGAAAATAAAGCAATGTGCAAGGAAAAAATGAAAATGTAACTTTTTCTCACAAAATGTTACTTTTGGCCCAAATTTTGCATTTTTATAAGGGTAACAGGAGAAAATGAACCATATAATTTGTTGTGGAATTTTTACTGCATACGCTAATACCCCATATGAGGTGGAAACTACTGTTTGGGTGCATGGTAGAGCTCGGAAGGGAAGGAGCACCAATTGAAATTTTTAACACAAAACTGTTTGGAATCATTAGCAAACGCTATGTTGCATTTGGCGAGCCTCTGATGTGCTTAAACAGTGGAAACTGCCCACAAGTGACCCAATTTTGGAAACTAGACCCCTCAAGGAATTTACTATATGTGTCTTGAGCACCTTGAACCCTTCAGGTGCTTTACAGAATTTTAAAACATTGACCCATGAAAATTAAAAAATACTTTTTTCCCCACCAAAATGTTGCTTTAACCACAAATCTTTCATTCTCACAAAGGAACAGAAAATGCACCCTACAAATTGTTGTGCAATTTCTCCTGAGTATACTGATACACCATATGGGGTGGAAAAGTACTGTTTAGGTGTGGTGCCCTGGACAAGCCAGGGGCCACAGAGAACAACACCAACACACCCCACACTCCCGGTCAGGCACACCAAAGTCAGACACAAAACCCTTGTTGCCTTCCTCCAGGGGCTGATGATCACACCAGGGGGGTGGGCCAGGCGGTTGGCCCCACCCACCGAGGAGTTCATAGTCCTGGAGGCGGGAAAAGCAGGCAGATCAGTTTTGAGTAGAGTTGAGAGAGGAGTAAAGTGGCAGTTAAGCAGCCTGAAGTTGGTCCGGGTGTGTGGCCCGGACGGATCAGCAAGGTTGGCAGACGGTGGTGACCGTCTGCAGGAGTGGCCTATCGGAGTTTACTGTAAGGACCGTGGACGGACGGTGGCCCGGCGGTACCGGACCGGTACGCAAAGAGAAGCCAGCACCATCTGGCAGGGGCTTACGGACTCCGGCAAGGCTAGGAGTCACCGTGAATTTGCCAAATCCGTCAGCGAAGGGAACCTCCTGGGTTTCCCAGCAGCCAAGTCCCGACAGAAGGCAACCGTCCAACCGAGAGAGGGAAACACAGTCACCGCCAAGGCTAAAGTTCCCAGGGCCAGAGCCTGCGGGCAAAAGGGGCTCCTCCAGCCCATATCCAAGCTGGGGAGTGGATTACCGGTGGGAACCCATTGGAACCGTTTACAGTACATAGGTGCAGGGAAAGGCAGTCACCATCAACCTGCCGGGAGAAACAACACCGCAGCCGTCTGTGGGACCCGTCCATCCAGCCGAGTGTTTTACCGAGAACTGTGTCCTCATCATTGGCTGAGTGAGTACCACCGTGCCGTGCGGCACAGTGCTGCTCCCGCGACCCTGCACCTCGCCAGGCCCCGTAACCCGCCTGCCTTCCATCCCTACCCCATCACCGGGCCCCAGGACAACCCACCCCCTACCCACGGAGGGGAAAACTAACAACAAAGCTGCTCCCCGTCACCGCTCCCGGGATCCCCGTCTAGAGCAGCGGTGGTGTCACCAATATCACCACAACCGTGGGTGGCGTCACGGACAATCTCAAATCCCCACAATCAATCCCAAACCCCTTTTCACTCACGGGCGAGGAACGCCGCTTGAGTCCCTGGGATCCGGCCCACCGCTCGAGCCACCACCGAGCAGTAGCCGCAGCAGCAGCGGCCGGACCCGAGCAGTGGGAGAGCGCAGCGTCCCCTCCTCCACCCGCGACAACTTGGCGTCACGAACAGGATCCTACCGCTCTGCCGTTGGGTAGAGGTGCGTCTTGTTATTGCCGGAGGTGTCCGGCTGAAAATTTGCCGAAGCCACCATCTTGGGAGTGAAAAATTCCCGCTCGAGTGTCTCCTCGAGCAGTGGAGGCGCGAAGGCCAAAACCCCGCCCCTATAGAGGAGGAGCCAGAAAGAGACTAAGGGGGACTGATGGCGTCTGGCCGCATGTAGCCCGCGGCTATAAAAGCAGGGACGCCAGGACCCTGTGGCCATCTTGTTCCTGGAAGAGGCCACCGGAAAGATGTACATGCCGTCCCGTAGCACCGTAGCCCCCGCGCCTGGAACCGCGGCGTGGGTGGAGATCCGGACCGCGCAGCTCCAACAACGGCTGCAGGTCAAGATGCAGCTCCTCTTGGAGGAGTGGGAGGCCGACATGGCGGAGGTTGTAGCGACCGTGCGGAGATGGGAGGAAGAGGGAGCTTCGGAAGGGAGGGTGAGTGACCCACGCCCCTGTACCCCTAGTGG
Source organism: Anomaloglossus baeobatrachus (assembly GCF_048569485.1). Taxonomy (NCBI): domain Eukaryota; kingdom Metazoa; phylum Chordata; class Amphibia; order Anura; family Aromobatidae; genus Anomaloglossus; species Anomaloglossus baeobatrachus. Next base: position 110,445,224 of record NC_134355.1, on the reverse strand, counting down.
GTCGGTCATCGCGGCCGAGGGACCCGGTCCACGCCCGCTCGCCCTGCTACCTCCCCCGCTATCCGTATCGGCCGCTGCGGCGCCACCACTAGGCCCGCTACCCCCGCAACCGGTAGCGGTACCCTGCATGTCCGCCCAGGCGGATCGACCTGTAGCCGGAGCCAGTGACCGACCGGAAGTGCTACCCTGGAAGGTGCAGAAGCCTGAGCCGGAGGCATCCCCCGAAAGACTCCCCGAGCCGGAGCCGACAGACCGCTCCGGGCTGAAGGCCCAGCGGAGGAAGGCCCCTGTGCCCATCCCCCACACCTCGGCTGAGGTTGCGCCGGGTTGTCGCTGCAAAGCAGCACCCCAGGTCAAGTCACCGCGGGACCTTCCACCCAGATCACCAGTGGTGGGCAGTGTCCAGAAGGTCTCGCGGGGCCCGACCCGTGCGCCGGAGCTCGCAGCAGCACCGTACTGGGATAGGGAGCCAACACCGCTGGGCCCGGAGATCGCGGAAAGGGAAAGGAAGAAGGCGGAGTTGGTGACCCGTACGATCCGGGAGAAAGAGAGCCTCCGCCAAGCGACCTTCCGTGTCCGGGGCCCCCTGTATGAAGGGCAGGTGAGGCGGTTCGATGTCCGCCGGGGCTATGGCTTTATATATGAACCGGGCCTGGAGGCCAAAGTCTTTATAGCCCAGTGGGATGTTAATGCCCACCTGCCAGAGGAGCATCTAGGCCGTAACCTAATGCCCGGAGACCTGGTACAGTACACCCGTCACTGCGGGGAGAGGGGGTGGTTTGCGCTAGATGCGAAGTTGAGGGGCAGCCAAGAGGCCCGTGTGTGCACCGCGCCCCTCCCCCAATCGATGCCGAGGAATCCGAGTGATGGCAGCGGAGTACCGTTGCAATTGTCCCCGTTGGGACCACCAGTGTTGAAAGTACCGTTATAAAAGTTTTATGAATGATAAGCCAATTAGTAGAAGAAAGTCACCTGATTGAAGCCTTGATTTGCACCGGTCGTTGCCGGCACCGTTGTCCCCGTGGGGACTGTTTACAAGTTGCATAAGGAACTCCTTATGGACAAGCCTGAGAACTAGCAGGGCAACCACAAACTTAGTGGCATGTAAATAATAATGTTTCATGGCTTTCACCGTTGCCGCCTCCGGAGAAGCAGATTGGAGGAAGGGCCCGCAGTGGAGCAGGCTGGGGCCCAGCCACCACCGGAACTGGTGGCGATCCTCTGGGGGTTTCAGGGGTTCCCCATGGACATGGGTCCCCTGAAAAGGACAGAACCCACTCGGGCAACTTGTGCTGGACTGGCGTCAAGGGGTGCTGCCTGTTTGCTTAGGGGCAGCATCAGGGCCAGGTTGCTTGGGTGGGAGAGAGCGGAAGCCGTAACCGTTTGCAACGTTAAAGTAAGAGTACCTCCCGATGTGGGAAGATGTTATTATGATTGTAATCTGTTTACCGTTATCTTTTCCAGTTTGTGAAAATAAAACCGGTGAAGGACGGGCAGCCCGCGGACGGTCTGCATTTAACTAAGGGGGAATGTGGTGCCCTGGACAAGCCTGGGGCCACAGAGAACAACACCAACACACCCCACACTCCCGGTCAGGCACACCAAAGTCAGACACAAAACCCTTGTTGCCTTCCTCCTGGGGCTGATGATCACACCAGGGGGGTGGGCCAGGCGGTTGGCCCCGCCCACTGAGGAGTTCACAGTCCTGGAGGCGGGAAAAGCAGGCAGATCAGTTTTGAGTAGAGTTGAGAGAGGAGTAAAGTGGCAGTTAAGCAGCCTGAAGTTGGTCCGGGTGTGTGGCCCGGACGGATCAGCAAGGTTGGCAGACGGTGGTGACCGTCTGCAGGAGTGGCCTATCGGAGTTTACCGTAAGGACCGTGGACGGGCGGTGGCCCGGCGGTACCGGACCGGTATGCAAAGAGAAGCCAGCACCATCTGGCAGGGGCTTATGGACCCCGGCAAGGCTAGGAGTCGCCGTGAATTTGCCAAATCCGTCAGCGAAGGGAACCTCCTGGGTTTCCCAGCAGCCAAGTCCCGACAGAAGGCAACCGTCCAACCGAGAGAGGGAAACACAGTCACCGCCAAGACTAAAGTTCCCAGGGCCAGAGCCTGCGGGCAAAAGGGGCTCCTCCAGCCCATATCCAAGCTGGGGAGCGGGTTACCGGTGGGAACCCATTGGAACCGTTTACAGTACATAGGTGCAGGAAAAGGCAGTCACCATCAACCTGCCGGGAGAAACAACACCGCAGCCGTCTGTGAGACCCGTCCATCCACTCACGGGCGAGGAACGCCGCTTGAGTCCCCGGGATCCGGCCCACCGCTCGAGCCACCACCGAGCAGTAGCCGCAGCAGCGGCCGGACCCGAGCAGTGGGAGAGCGCAGCATCCCCTCCTCCGCCCGCGACATAGGCACACGGCAAGGCTTGGAAGGGAAGGAGCGCTATTTGACTTTTGCAAATCAAAATCGTCTGGAATCATTAGAAGACACTGTGTAGCATTTGGAGAGCCCTTGACATGCCTAAACAGTGGAAACCCCCCCAAAAGTGACCCCATTTTAGAAACTAGGTCCTTCAAGGAACTTATCCAGATGTTTGGTGAGCACCTTGAACCCCCAGGTGCATCACAGAATTTTGTAACATTGAGCCGTGAAAATTAAAAAAATACATTTTTACCACAAAAATGTTGCTTTAACCCCTAATCTTTCATTTTCACAAGAGGAACAACAGAAAATGCACCATACAATTAGTTGTGCAATTTCTCTTTAGTACGCTAATACCCTATATGAGGTGGAAAACTACCATTTGGGTGCACAGCAGGGCTCGGAAGGGAGGGAACACCATTTGACTATTTGAAAGCAATTTCAGCTGGAATCGTTAGCAGATGCCATGTCACGTTTGTCAAGCCCCTGATGTGTGTAAACAGTGGAAACCCCCATAAGTGACCCCATTTCAGAAATGTGTCCCCTCAAGAAATTTATAGAGACTTGTGTTAAGCACCTTGAACCCAGAGGTGCTTCATAGAAATCTATAACGTTGGGCCATTAAAATTAAAACAATACATTTTTTACCACAAACATATTGCTTTAACCTTAAATGTTTAATTTTCGCAACATTATCAGGAGGAAATGGACCATAATTTTTTTGTGCAATTTCTCCTGACTTAGCCAATACCTTATATGTGGTCGAAAACTACTTTTGGTGCACAGTACAAAGTGAAGACTGGAAGGAGTGCCATATTGAGGTTTCAATTTAGTTGGAATGTTTTGTGGGTGCCATGTCACATTGGCACAGCCACTGAGGTGCCAGAACAGCTGAACCCTAAATAATTGACCCCAGTTTATAAACTATCATCTCAATGAAATCATTTAGGGGTGCAGTGATCTTATTGACACAAAAATGTTGTTTTAGCCCCTGATTTCCATAATGTGTTACACAATTTCTCCTGAACATGGCAATACCCCACATGTGACTGTACAGTAAAGTTTGGCTACAAGGCAGGGCTCAGGAGGGAAGGAGCACTATTTGACTTTTGGAGCACAAATTTTCCTGGACTTGATTGCAAACTCCATTTGCAAGTGTCAGAATAACAGAAACCTCTTCAAGTGACCATATTTTGGAAATGCACCTCTCTGGAAGTTCATCTATGGATGTAGTGAAGATTTAGTCTTGTAAACACCCATGGCGTCAAATTCAATAAATGTTGCAGAATTAAAAATTGCGAATATGCCCTTGTTGTGTCCAGTACATTGTAGTGCTCAGACATTGTGCCTGGCTTGTATTTCTCGAGACATATACCCCGTACATTAAGCAGGCTTTCTCACTACAGCAATGCCAAACATGTGTATGTTAACTTTGGTTAATGCACATTGTGGGGCTTAGAAGTAGATTTTGCTGGATTTCTTTTTTAAGGGTAGTCACGCTATTTGGTGGTAAAAGGAGTGAAGAGCATTTTGGATCAGTTCACATTTCTCCTGTGCTCTATGCTGAGCACTTACATTAGGGTTTGCATCTACATCTCCAAAATACGTGATTCAGCTGAAATTCTGGACTGATCCATTTACTAATGAGGCAGCAGAGTTACTCATGGCTCTGTTTAGCCTCTGTTCAGCAGTATCCGTCTTTTCAACGGTAAACAAAACTGTTGTTGACCGCGCTTTTGTACACACCTAAAAAGACATGTAAAAAGATGCATACTGCCCAACCACAGATGGGAGTTTAAAGTGAGTTCCTCTGCCTCATTACAGTGAATTTTTCATTGAGAATTTTGTCTCAATCACGTTTTTCAGAGATTTGAAATCCCTGGTGTAAGGCTCAGTGTAGAGCACAAGATAAATGTGTATCGAGCATTACTGCGATCTTTGGCAGGCAGAATGATCAAATCAACAGCAGTTGAGGAATTTGCTTTATTACAATTTTTACGTTGTTCACCTTGCGGTAATAGTGATTAGGGCATCTTTATTCCTCAAGTCAGTACAATTACAACAATACCAGATTTATAGAGGTTAGGTTTAGCTGCTATCACACTAAAAAACACTTTTTTTTTTACAAAAGAAAGGTATTTTGCATCACCGTATTTTGAAGGCTATAGTTTTTTTTTTATTTTTCTGCCAATAGTCATATGAGGGCTTGTTTCTTGATGATGAGTTGGCATTTTTATTGGTATCATTTTGGGCCATATAATAATTTTTGATCACTTTCCATTCCACTCTTTGTGATGCAAAATCAAGAACAAAAAGTAATTTAGGAATTGTTTTTGTGGGTTTTTTTTCACACCATTCACCGTGTCGTAAAAGTGATAACACAGCTTTATTCTTCAGGTCAGTATGATTACAGCAATACCATATTTATATTTTTTATATTTTGCTGCTTTTACACTATAAAAATAATTGTATAGAGAAAACAATAATTTTTGCTGTACTCTGAGAGTTATAGCTTTATTATTTTTTCGCTGTGAAAGGGCGCTTGTAAGGACATCATAATGTGTGGGACGTTCTGCGGTGACATACTGTGTGAGGGGACATTGTACTGCATGAGGGGCTCTGTGTGAACATACTGTGTAGGGAGACTATTGAACATTATACTGTTTAGGTGGGCTGTATTGACACATCATACTGTGTTAGGGGGCAGTGTGGGAACATCATACTGCATGTGGTGCGGTAACATACTGCGTGGAGACTTCATACTGTGGACTTTAGGCCTAAGCCACACGGCGAGAAAATCGGTGCGATTGGAGTGCGATAAAACATTGCATTCCACTCAATCCAGACCAATTTAAACATCCCGCCCACCTCCTTCCTTCCTCATTGCAACCGGGACGCAAGTGAGGCGATGTTCCTCATTCCTGCGGCTTCATACACAGCGATGTGTGCTGCCGCAGGAACGAGGAACAACATTGTAACATCGGTCCTTCCAAAATTATGGAAATGACCAACGCTACACCGATCATACGATTTCGACGCTTTTGCGCTCGTTAATCGTAGTAAAAAGGATTCACATACTCCGATGTCGACAGTGACGCCGGATGTGCGTCACTTTTGATTTGACCCCACTGACATCGCACATTATCGCTATGGCAGCTTCACATGGACTCACCTGTCCTGCGACCGTCGCTCTGGCCGGCGACCCCCGCCAGCCCCGACGCGCACGTTTCGGCGTCACCTTTGTCAGGGGCTGGCGTCACATGTGAACACAGGTCTTCTTGTATCCAGGTAAAACAACCTTTTCTTATCACCACTACTCCCCTATTTATGTGGACACATATGTCTCTATTTTTGCACAATAGGCCATATTAATGATTTCTTTGAGCTGTATATGCACACCTCCTTAACATCCATTTACACAGCATACCACAGCTCTCACTACTGCATATACTAATGTTAAAGTTGACAACTATACATATGTGTCAGGACCGGGAGGACTGGTAAGCCCAGGAGGTGGATCCTCTGGACCAAGTACCCCACTGGGGGGCAGGGTACACGGCAGCCGGAGCACTGGCGTGGCCGGGACGGGTGTAACCAGGGTCACGGAGTTCTTTAGGATAATACTGGAAACAGGCACAGGTACCCGGTAGCAAAAGACAAAACAGTAACAGGGCACAGCACAAGGGGACCTGAGCACCTAGCTCAGAAGACAAGCTTCAGGACACGTTGATCAGGCCCCGCCCACATGGAAAGGCAAGTCTTATATACCCAGCACAGCCCTATGTCATTTCCTGCTTCAGGTGTGCTGGGCCTATAAGACCAGGAGAGTGGGCGCGGCCTGGTCCTATACAGAACCATGAGGCCAATACTCAGAGTCAGACTCCTGAGACTAGGAGCAGGACTCAGGGGAGCAGGAGCGGGAGCGGCAGCCATGACTGGTGGACACATGGAGTGGATCAGTGGGTAAGGAGTGGTGCTGGGACACGGGGAGCGTGACAGTACCCCCCCCTCTAAGCCCCCCCCCTCCGAGCATAGAACCCCAGGGGCACCCCGGATCGAGACACCGGACCGGGACCCAACGCAAAGGCGGGGAAGGACCGCTGACCCCGTACCACCTTCTTAGCCGCACGGCGCTTAGCCGATCTACCGGCAGTGGCGACGGGGGCAACGGGAAGAGGAGGACCGACAGAAACAGGACTGGCATCGTGAAGGACCGGCCCGGGCGTCTCGGACCGGGCACAGGACAGTGACTCATCCCCGGTAGCCGGTGGCATCAGAGTCTCAATCATCAGGGACGGTGGAACGACGCTGGAGTGCGTCATCACTTCTGGTTCTGGTGGCACCACAGGCACAAGTGCCAGGATCTGTGGTACAACGCTGGACTGCGTCATTTTCTCCTCTTCTTGTGACATAATAGGGTCAGGTGCCAGGGGCTGAGGAACGGACTGTAGACAGGTATCATGGCACGAGGGACTCCAGCGAGTGATTGCACCAGAGCGCCAACTGATGTCAGGGTCATGTAGTTGTAGCCAGGGCAGACCCAGCAGGAGCGCAGGAGTCATTCTCGGGATGACGTATAACGCAATAGTCTCAGTGTGCAGGGCACCAATACAAAGTCTCACGGGTTCGGTGGTGTACCGGACAGGTTCGTATAGTGGTTTTCCGTCCACGGAGGCGAACCAGAGGGGTTTTGCAAGCGGGATGACCGGTATCCGATAACGGTCCACGGTAGCTTGTAGGATGAAATTACCCGCTGCTCCCGAATCAATGTGAGCCTCTGCCGTGAACTGGGTTTTCTCGGTCGTGACCTGGACAGTCTGTGTAACCGGGACTGAAGGGATTCCGGTACCAAGGGTGGCGGTTCCCACCATCCCTTGGACTTGGGGTCTACCTGGTCTCTCCGGGCAAGAACGAAGCAGATGTGTACCGCTTCCACAATAGAAACACAGGCCCCGGGCAAGTCGCTCTGCACGGCGTTGTTCAGCTTGGCTCAGTCGGTCGATTTGCATTGGTTCAGGAGTAGAATCGCAGAACGGCAGTGGCGGGGGAACGGTAGACCTCTGCGGAACGGAGATGTGACGGATTGGTCGCTTCTCCCGGGATACTTCCTTGGTTCGCTCTTGGAAACGGAGGTCAATCCGGGTGGCTAGGGATACCAAAGCATCCAAGGTACGGGGAACGTCACGACCGGCTAATTCATCCTTGATGCGACCGGAGAGCCCCTCCCAGAAGGCTGCCGTCAATGCCTCGTTGTTCCAGCCTAGCTCGGAGGCAAGCGTGCGAAACTGGATGGCGTACTGGCCCACCGTCAGGGTTCCTTGGCGTAGCCGGAGGAGCGAGGAGGTAACCGCGGTACTGCGTCCCGGTTCATCAAAGGTACTTCGAAAAGCCTGAAGGAATTCCCGGATGTCGGTCGTCACCGGATCCTCGTTCTCCCACAACGGATTTATCCAGGACAACGCCTCGCCTTCCAGGTGGGACATCACAAAGGCTATCTTGGCTTGATCGGAAGCGAAGAGGTGCGGGAGTAATTTGAAGTGCAGCGAGCACTGGTTCAAAAACCCCCGGCAGTTCTTGGGGTCCCCAGCATAGCGAGGCGGTGCCGCGAGGCGGAGTTGCGAGGCTGCAGAGACAACGGGTTCGGACGTAGAGACTGGTTGCTGCGTGGACTCAGACGAGGCGGCGGTCTGCAGCGTATATAACCGGTGGTCCACGGACGCCAGGAATTTCAGCATCCGGGTCAGGGTTTCACGCTGTTGTGCCAGCTCCTGGCGCAGCTCAGCCAGCTCGGATGTTTGCGCTCCAGCGGGATCCATGGCCTGATCAATCTGTCAGGACCGGGAGGACTGGTAAGCCCAGGAGGTGGATCCTCTGGACCAAGTACCCCACTGGGGGGCAGGGTACACGGCAGCCGGAGCACTGGCGTGGCCGGGACGGGTGTAACCAGGGTCACGGAGTTCTTTAGGATAATACTGGAAACAGGCACAGGTACCCGGTAGCAAAAGACAAAACAGTAACAGGGCACAGCACAAGGGGACCTGAGCACCTAGCTCAGAAGACAAGCTTCAGGACACGTTGATCAGGCCCCACCCACATGGAAAGGCAAGTCTTATATACCCAGCACAGCCCTATGTCATTTCCTGCTTCAGGTGTGCTGGGCCTATAAGACCAGGAGAGTGGGCGCGGCCTGGTCCTATACAGAACCATGAGGCCAATACTCAGAGTCAGACTCCTGAGACCAGGAGCAGGACTCAGGGGAGCAGGAGCGGGAGCGGCAGCCATGACTGGTGGACACATGGAGTGGATCAGTGGGTAAGGAGTGGTGCTGGGACACGGGGAGCGTGACAATATGGTGTTGCTTTTAACACCCTCATTGGCTGGTTATATATGTGTTCATCATTACCCCCTCTTTTATTAAACGGATTCCTGATGGTTTATTACTGTATATTTACCATTGATTTTACTGTGAATAACTATGTTAACTTGATATGGCTTTGTATACCTGAATTTTTTTCCTTTATAAACCATCAGGTCTAGTATCCTTATACCTGTACATTGATACCTGTCCCTACCTGTTCAATATTTACACATGTGATGCCCCTGTTTTTAGCTCTCTGCCAGTTGGCATTCATTTTAATAATAAAATTTGTTATACTTTTTTGACCAAATCGGTTCTCCTTAGAATTTTTTGTTCTATTTTTCGGTGCCTACTTAGTGCATCAGAAGCTAGGTCCGGTAAGGACCTCACTGAGCATGTCCGTGAGGTGGCAGGCCCTGATAGGGCAGAGGGTGTCAGGTGTCCTGATGACGTGGCCACTCCGGACTGGCTCGCAGAGGCCCGCCCCTATGATCTGGCACCTCACCATTGGTCTTCAGACGATGACTGGTGAAGTGTTTGGGGCGTGGCTGCCATGAGGTCATCAATGACGTGGCGGTTCCAGATAGGCCGCTGGTGACATCGCTGATGATATGGCACTTTGCTATTCCACCCTGGGTTTGGGGCAGATCTAGGTTATAAAAGGGGCTGGAGACAACATGGAGGTGCGCAGTCTTCACTCATATTCACTTAGAATTCATGATGGCATAAGCCTTGTTGGAAGCGGTAGGTAGGGCTAGGCGAACGGTGCCTGTCACGCCAAGATTCGTGGCTCAGCACATGAGGGTCAGGCGCCGTGCTTCCTTGGTACCGTTCCTGTTGTGCTATAGCAGTCTAGTGGCGTTAACTGGGCTGCGGCTGCTGTGTTACCTGTCCGAGAGTGCCCTCTACGCACACGGACAATGCACCTGTTGCGCCACCTGTTCGGTTGTGCCTCCTACGCGCACGGACAGCATACCTCAGGACCCCTGTGGAGTTAACAGGGTGTTCCAGGATTGGGTGTGTGAACCTTTTATCCTCCTTGGCTTCCCAGTCAACGCTACTGGTGTGATCCCTTGGTCTGACGTGTCCTCTACACACGTGGCCATTCGAGTAGTGACCAGAAACGCTAATCGAAGGACTGCTCGGCCTGTCGTGTCTGACACACGTGGCCGACAGGGCGCTGTCACAGCGGTCTTCTCGGTCAACGCTACCTGGTCACCATCTGGCCTGACGTGTTCCCTGCACACGTGGTCGGGGTTGCGCCAATTCCACCGAAACGCTAACTGGGTTGTCGTCCGGTCTGACGTGTCACTACACACGTGACCGGTTCCCTGGGTTATCTCAGAGCCATCCAGCTCTTTAGTCTCCGCCTAACTCACAGGGTGCCAGTAGCTCCATTACCATCTGGAGCACAGTGGGCCCCGACTGGCGATTGGGATATATATCCCCTGGTCCTAATCTGCCGGTTCCCCCGTAACACAAGTAATTCATCTTGTAAGATATTCACATATAGCTTGGCATTGAGACCACCATCGATCCTGGTCAATTATCCAATGTCTTTACCTATAAAACAACCCCATATCATCAGGCTACCTCCACCAAACTTGACAAATCCTTCAATTTCTCAGTCCGTTAGCCCCTTTTTCCCTTGTTTCTTCCAGACCCATCAGACCCTAGGCTATTGACTTTCAGTTCGTCATCACTCCAAATCACCTGTTTCCAAACTTCTATTATCTACTTCTTGCACTTCAGTGCAAACTGGAGCTGACGCTTCTTATGTCGAGGCTTCTTCATCCTTTTTCAGGCCATCATTCCAGACTTGTGTATTGTACGTTGCTTGCATGGACGACTGTGAACTCACTATTACGAAGCATATGAGAGACCTCCACAGTTGTGTGTGACGCTCCAGAACTTATAGTCGTGATGAGCCAACTTATTGATGCTGATATTTTGTCTGTACATCCATCTCGTGGCTTTTGAATGGATGGACATACTTCATTTTGTACTCTCTTGGCACTCATTATGCAGTTTGGCAATTTTCTTGGAGACTGCTATCTCTGATGCTGTTTCTCTTTTCTTAGGAAAGTTTCTCCATGGCTGCTCCTCGATTCAAACCAGTGACCTATCTCTTGGGAATCTACGTAATAACACCCTAAGCTATTAGCAAATATGAGAACAGGTTCCAAATTGTAGTATTCAAGAAGAAAAAGATTTTTCAAACACCGGAAGCACAACAGTAACAATGCAGTGACATGACAAGAATCTGCATAACTAATCATATGTTAACTAGTTGTAAGTCAAATTTATGTATCAGATAGCCAAGATGGTTGTCTATGAAATGAAATGAGTTGTAACCAAAAACGGAATGCACCGCTAAATAGAATTTAATTTAGTTGTCTTTCTTTAGCACTTCTCTCAATGTGTGGTATACTCACGGAATAAGTGCATGATCTGGGCCATTCATTAGCCCACATCATCACTCATAAGCTTTAGCCATAGTGTCCATAAGTATTTTTAGCAAATGTTTTTTTCTGTGTGTTTTGTTATTCACACAATAATAAAGATTTTTAAGATGACCCCTTTTTGCATATATACCTTCTGCTATAGTGGATGGTATGTAAGTCTATCTAATGGGACTGTGTGGGAACATAATACTGCGTGGGGGGGGGGGTCTGTGGTGGCATACTGTGTTAGGGGACATTATACTACTTGACAGACTGTGTGGGGACATCATAGTGTGTGGGGGACAGTGCGAGTTGGGCATTATATTGTGCTCAGAGCTATTTATCAAGTTACAAATACAATGGCTGGAAAACAGGAGCAATATAATTTAATGTTTTTATAAAATTTATAATTAGCCGTAAATTATATGGTTTTGATTAGCGGCTACTGATAAGAATACAAGCTGCTATAAGCCGTATCATAACATGTATTAACAGTAGCTATGAGTCAACAAACTTAATTCTGCATAATATTCAGTGCTAAAAATGTATATAATAGAAGAATAATGATCAGACTTATGTTCACCCAGTTGACTCGGTCCACCACAACAGTCATTGTCTTTCAGGTTGCCCCTTGGGAAAATTAATTACCCATTCCTGATCTACGGTCATGGCTACCTAATTTATTTTTTTTTATAAAGCTTACTCTGCCATCTACTGGACAAGCATAATATTACTACTTACTAATGTAGACTTATTGGTGGCATTAGACTTGATGCAATCGCTAATCATTTGTCTTGGTTCTAAATAAACAGAAAAAGATATAAGTGATTTAATGGCTTAATATGTATATTTACGCCTTATAAATAACCTCCTCATACTAAACCAATATGTCTTTTAAATTATACGCTACGACAGTCAAATATATTAGGTTTAAGAAAGCAGATTTCCAAGCAAGGCCCTGTAAACGCCAGCTTTAAAATGTCATGCCAGACTTGCGGTGGAATGCTTAATAATTATTTTAATTCTTCATAAATCACAATACTTAAGATACTGGTAACACTAATAATTTTGACAAAGCAATAGCACATAACCAATTTATCACTACCATTAGGCCTCGGCTCTACTATGCTAATGACCCTCAGCTCAGGCTCTGCTGCGAACGTGAGCAGAGGGTCATGCGACTGTGATCCGATCTTGCGATCGGATCACAGCTGTGGAGGAGAGGGAGAGATTATTTCCATGCTGTGGCTGAACATGGAATCAAACCAACCACACATCGACAGATCACCGGATCAAGTTCTGAAACCAAGGCATGATAGAAGGTCCCTCAAAGTAACTGCCAGAGTGCATAGTAGTACAGTTTAAAGTGGTAGTAGTTCCTGATGCGCCCATCTGACTGCCCCATCTGCTCTCTCAGTAGCTACGCTACTGTTATAAGACTATCTCCAAAAAGCTTAATGTTCCTATTACTACAGTTGCACCTACTATTGAGACTGAAGTTTAAGGTCTATATGATTGTAATCAACCTTCCTGGACGACGGTCATAAAAGAAAAAACGATGAAAAATTGAAGACGGACAATTTGAATGATAACCAAAGTGTCACATGGCGTTTTACACAAAACACGGCAACTTTCATGATGGTTTAGGAAGGTGGACACAAGAGTCTGTTCAATTGGAACAACCTAGTAGGATTAGTGATAGGACACTGCCCTCTGCTGGCCAAAGAAAAAAAATAGCCAGGGAAAGAAATGTCACCTAGGAAACAAAAGCCTTTCAAGGGTTTCTTGGAGGTAAGCCATTCGGGGAGGATGGGTTCAGAAGGGAGCAGTGATACAGAAACAGGATACAAGCAGCCGGGAGGTGAACGGAAGAGGAGTTCTGGGGTAAAGAAGCAGAGGTGGCTAAGGGACGCGCCCACTGAGGTGAAGAGGGTGGCCTTCCCTAGGAAGAGTCAAGTGGCCTGGTTGCAACTCCTGGCAGCCTACCTGTTCCGGGCTGCTCAGAAGAAGACCCTTAGTCCAGCCCGAGAGACCAAGTCCCCGACACTGCCCCTCAAGACCCCGACCTCGCCTGTTAAGTCCCTGAACTCACCTGTAAAGACCCCCAACTTTGCCTGTCAAGTACCCGACTTCGCCTGTCAACATCCCGAGCTAAGACTACATGGTCAAGCTGCAGACAATGCCTGTCAAGATCTTCAATCTGGACTACGTAGTCAAGCAACAGACTTTGTTGGTCAAGATAGCCATCCGTGAGTGACCCAAATGCACCGGGCTGTTGCTTCCTGCTCGGCTGTGCAGTAGTTGATGTGGGCACTGTAATGATAGTGTTTCAAATTTAATCCGTTCGATAAGTTAGTGACTGTTATCCATGGAGACTTAGAATATAGTATTGTTGAGACTGCGAACATAGATCCTGACATACATACTTTCCCATAGTAGTTGACGTGGGTTACAAATTATTAAAGAAAGGAGTGCTCTTCCTGGAGCCAGTGAAACCAAATACTGTTCTGTTTATTGCTAGTGTAATCTAAAAAACTGGAACAATTTTTGTGATAATTTTCCCCTGTATTTTACCTATCCCAACTTGTGCATTAATAAATATAGATGAGTTACCACTGTGTCGTCCTTCTCTGTGTGCTGCATACCGGGCCTGCTGTTACATTGTGTCAGGCTCAGTTCACATTGCAGAGTCTGACACTCTGTTTGATGATTTCTTTGGCATTTCTGATCAACTCAGGAAGAAACGGGTGTCAACCTGCTGTCTGCTTATTCATAGACAGACTACCAAGAGTTAACCTCTGCTAGCCTGCTCGTTAGGCTTCTTTGATCCCATGTTGTAAGGAAGCTAATCACTTCGGCTCCTCACATTTTCAGGCTGGAGGAAATATTCTACATATGCCAACTATAGTTATTCTGTGTTGGTCTATGAGTTGTGGTATCCCAGACTTGCTGAAGAAAGAGTTGCTTTATGCTTGCTGTGGTTGTGGAGATTACCCATTGTCTTGTTGTTTCCAAAATGCTCTTCTTTTCCTCCTAATCTCTTATTGTCTTATACCTCTGTGAGTGCGTGCTGTATGACAGAGTTTTGGTTTCCCCCGTTTGCCTATTTCTGTGGATTAAATCATAAGCCTGTCTCGGCCCCACCTGGGGAGGGGAAGGGGGTATAGGATCAGGGCTGGTCAGGAGCAGGGTCAGGAAGGAGACTGAGACATCCTCCCCATTAGCGTTATATCTGAGAATAGGGTTAGCACAGACTCCCTCTAGTCTGAGGGTCAGCTTAGGAGCCCCGGTTTCCCGCTATCTTCATAGTCTCTCGTGACACAAAGAGACCAGAACAACTTCCAAAGAGTTTAGAGGTGAACTCCAAGATCAAGGTACATCAATGTCAAATTGCAGCATCTGTCATGGCCTTGGCCAAAACGGATTTCCAGGAAGGCAACTGAGGAGGAAACCACTATTGCAAAAAAAAAAAAAAAAAAGCATAAAAAAGTAAGGCTGGAAAACTACAAAGCATCTGTGAGAATGTCCTTTGGAAAAATGAAAAACAAAACTAGAGCTTTTTGACAAGTCACATCATCTCTGTTAACAGATGCAAAAATGAAGCATAAAAAAAGAACATTGTACATAGTGTGAAACAAAGGATGTTCAGTTATGTTTTGGGACTGGTTTGCTTCATCTGGCACAGGGTTTACTTGAATCTGTGTAGGGTACAATTAAATCTCAAGATTATCAAGGCATTCAAGACATTCTGTAGTTAAATGTGCTGCCCAGTGTCAAAAAACTTGGTCAGAGTCAAAGATCAAGGGTCCTCCAACAGTATAATGAACCAAAACACAGTTAAAAACATCCACAAATAGCTAAGAGCAAAGCATTGGCTATTCAGAAGTTGCCTTCTATAAGCTTTGATTTAAATCCTTTTTAACATCTGTGGGAGGAGTTGAAGCGTGCATTCCTCAGAAGGTGCCTTCACACCTGAGACAGCTGGAGAGGTTTGCCTATGACGAGTAACCCAAAATACCTGTGGACTGGTGCAGAAGTCTCATTGAAGGTTACATACAGTACATTGTTTGTTTGCAATGATTGCCTCAAAAGGTTGTGTGACAAAATATTAAGTTAAGGCTAGTTTCACACTTGCGTTGAACGGCATCCGTTGCATTGCGTTGTGTGACAGATGCAACGGATGTGTTGCATATAGTGTCACAACGGATGCAACGGATGCTGCAAAACAACGCAATTCGTTTTTTGTTTTTTTAACACTTCTACCGTCGGCAGACTATTGTGAACGATCAGCTGATCGCTAACAGTAGTCCGCCGCCGGGTGATCAGCCGATCACTCACAGTAGCTGGCCGCTGAGTGATCAGCTGATCGTTCGGTCGCCGACAATGTGTGCGGGGAGCGGGGGGCGGAGTGCGAAGTGGGTGGAGCCGAGCAGGGCCATGGCTGAGGACATCAGTGCTGCGGGGACTGCATCGCTGGGGGACAGGTGAGTGAGTGTGAGAGTGTGTGTGTGTGTGTGTGTGTGTGTGTGCGTGCGATTGTGTGTGTGTATACATACGGAGAGCGGGGAGGGGTGGTGCCGAGCGGGGAAGTATCGGGCTCCCGGCACACGTAACCAGGGTTCCTTGGTTACCCGATGTGTACCCTGGTTACGGGTGGAGGGAGCCAGAGAGAGCATGCGCAGTGAAATCCAAAGGATTCCGCTGCTCAAAAAAACGTTACATGCTGCGTTCCTTCCGCCCGACGCAGCATCAAAATAACGACGCTGCATCGTCCGGCGGATGCAACGCTGACACTTGCGTTACAGTGCGTCATCCATACAAGTCTATGGAGAATAGCGCACTGCGCTATTCTCCATAGTGACGGACTCCGCTGAACGCAAGTGTGAAACTAGCCTAAGGGATCATCATTTTTGTCAAGACCATCTTCATTAGTATATTTTTAAAACAATTTTCGTTGAACCACAATTCAAAAGCAAAGTATGATTTTCATTAGTTGATATTCAGTAAATTTAAATTCAAAATTACTTTTGTTAGTCAATAGTCATTTCAGTGACCATTGTGGGTTTTTCCTCCTTTAATAACAATACCAACAATTCCTGTCCTTGGGGTTTGTCAACTCCACATCTCAACCACAAGGTGGCATTAGCAGCCTTTCAAACTGAAGTGCCTAATTGTGGATAAGTTGAATAGTGTAGTAGCTGCTGAAAGCCTTGCTATAAAATTCTAAGGTGATAAATGCGCTATCCAGGACAGCTTTTGATAGCTAATGCCAAAGCAGAAAAACATTTATGTAAACTTAAAAAGTAAAGGAACAGGTGAGAACATTGAAACAGTGACTGTATCCGCACATGGAATACACATCTATGTCACAGATATTCAAAAAGCATTATGGAACTGCAAAACCAAAAGTTGATGACAGATCTTATACTGGTCACTTGTCCAAATACTCTAAAGGGGTCTTTACACACTACGATATCGTTAATGTTTTATCGTCGGGGTCACGTCGTTAGTGACGTACATCCGGCGTCATTAACGGTATTGCAGCGTGTAACACTTACCAGCGACCTTAAACGTCCTCCAAAGTGGTGAAAATCGTTCACCATGGAGAGGTCATCCTAAAACCAAAAATTGTTAATGGTTGTTTAAAGATGTTGTTCCTCGTTCCTTGCGGCAGCACACATCGCTGTGTGTGACACCGCAGGAACGAGGAACCTCACCTTACCTGCGTCCCGCCCGCAATGAGGAATAAAGGAGATGGGCGGGATGTTATGTCCTGCTCATCTCTGCCCCTCCGCTTTGATTGGCCGGCCGCTTAGTGACATCGCGGTGACGTCGCTGTGACGCTGAACGCACCTCCCCCTTGAGGGAGGGATTGTTTGGCAGTCACAGCGACGTCGCCGACCAGGTAAGTGCGTGTGACGCTGCCATAGCGATAATGTTCGCTGCGGCAGCGATCACACGATATCGCATGCACGATGGGGGCGGGTGTTTTTGCGTACGATATCGCTAACAATTGCTAGAAATATCGTAGTGTGTAAAGCCCACTGAAGATCTGAAAGTTGCAACATTTAGGCTATGTGCCCACGTAGCGTATTTTCATGCAGTTACGCTGCATTCTGCATCGCAGCGTAAGTGCATGCGTCCTGTTTCCCCAGCACAATCTATGAAGATTGTGCCTAATCCATGCCTACGTTGCGTATTAGAACGCAGCGCTTTGGCTGTCACTTCTTTCATGCGCTTTGGATGCAGGTCCCGCTCTGTCTATGGGAGAGGCAGCATCCAGAGCGCATGAAATCGGCTTTTCATTACGGACTGTTTCTGCAGCGATTTGAAGCGCACGTGTGCTGTTCAAATCGCTGCAGAAATTTCTGCAGGGACAGAACGCAACGTGGGCACATAGCCTTACACTCACACGAGAGGGATGTCACTCATTGGGAGCTGGAGGGGAGAAGTTGACAGGGACCAGTTTTTTCGATTAGTCTCCCATGGGGCTCAGTCCCTAATGGCTTTTTAAGTATTTTTTTATGGAATGGTGTAGAGTTTCAGACTCAAACACACATGTCTGAAATCATGCTGCCATGGTCAGGTCCCCTTTAGGACCTTTCAGCACAAGCCCAAACCCTACAAAGAGAAACAATGTTGTTTTTATTCTCAACTGAAGATGGCACTGTTCTTAAATACAATGCAGTCAATGATAGAGTCATCTCGATACGACTACAAGGAGCGCCAATCCATGTCACAGTTATACAAGTCGTTAGTGAATCATCATCGGGGTCAAGGTGTTTGTTACGCACATCCGGCTTCATTAACGAGATCGCAGTGTGTGATACGTACGAGTGACTTTAAACGATCGCAAAAGAGGTCAAAATCGTTTGCCGCAGAGAGGTTGTCCTGAAACCAAAAATCGTTGTCTGCTTATTAGCGATGTTGTTCCTCATTCCTGCGGCACCACACATCGCTGTGGGTGATACCGCAGGAGCGACGAACATCTCCTTAAATGCGTCCCGCCGGCAATGCGGAAGGAAGGAGGTGGGCGGGACGTTACGTCCCGCTCATCTCCGCCCCTCCGCTTCTATTGGACGCCTGCCGTGTGACGTCGCTGTGACGCTGCACAAACCGCCCCCTTAGAAAGGAGGCGGTTCGCCAGCCAGAGCGACGTCGCAGAGCAGGTAAGTCCGTTTGACGGGGACTAACAAGGTTGTGCGCCATGGGCAGCGATTTGCCCGACTCGCACAACCGACGGGGGCGGGTACGAGATCACAGTGTGTAAAGTACCCTTTACTCATTATCATGGGAGATTTCAATGCCAAAGTGAGCCACCACAAACATGGAACAAAACAAGGCTGGAGGAATATTCATTGGCCTTTGCATGACAATCAACTGTTCATCATGAACATCTTCTTCCAAAATCACAAACAGAGATTCTACACATGGACATCAATGAATGAAAGAATCAGATTGACTACATATGTGCTCACCAAAGATGGACGTCGTCAATCATTACCACGAACACAAAACAAGGAGCTGACTGTGGAACTGATCATGAACTTTTGACTGCAAAGATTAGAGTCAGACTGCACAAACAGACTAGACAACAATTTGTTTCCAACTTCAATTTTTTGGCCATAACTGAAATATTTTGGAATGCCTGCATAACCAATTTATATCACTGGACATGGATGAAAGAAAGCCTGAGGAATTATGGACACATATAAGGATTATTATTACTGAAAAAGTCAGAAAGACAATAAACAAGTGGCATAAGAGAACTCCACAGCCATGGTTAACAGAAGAGACTCTAAAGATCACAGAAGAAAGACAAAATGGTAAAAGCAGAGGGTAACAAGCAGGACACAGACAACATCAGTAAAGGAATAAAGAGAGCCATCTGAGCACACAAAGACCTTTATTACCAAAAGATATCTACAGCGATATAAAATGAACATCTGAAGGGCAAGACCAGGAAGGCATACCAAAAGATCAATGATACAACAAAAGTTTCAACCAAGAGTGGGAATGTTAAAAGATGCCAACGTCAACAAACTAAGTGAGCCAGAATAGATCAAGTAAAGATGGAAAGGAACACTTCTACAAGAATGACTCAGTGATATGGGAAGACACTGAGACTGGAAATTATAGCGAACCTAACTTCTTGACAAATTTGTTGCCGCAATAAAGCTTCTGTCAATAAACAAAACAACTGGATGTGACAATATTCCAATAAAGCTAATATGAAGTCTTCTGATGCAGCAGTTAATGTCATCATATGCCTCAGTCAACAGATATGGACAACTGGTAAATGGCCCCAGGACTCAGATTGGTGTTTATTCCTACTCCGAATTCCTTCCGAAGAAGGGAGATGCTACCGGCTGTGAAAACTATTGGACTATTGCGCTGAAGCATCATGCCAGCAAAATACTATTGAGGATACTACAAAGACTGCTACAGCCTTACTTTGACAAAGAGCTGCTAGAGGAATAAGCAAGAGTCAGAAAATGTAGAGGAATAAGAGATGGAATTGCTAACATTAGATGGATAGTGGAAAAGCCAAATATTACAACAAGGAGTCCTATTTTTGCTCAATCGACTACAGCAAACCCTTCAACTGTGTTGATCACAAGAAACTTTGGAATACCATGAACGAGATGGATGTGCTGAACTATCTGATCAGCCTCATTAAGAACCTTTAATCAACCAAAAATATCTCTTTATATGTGCATGACACTAGGAAAAATTATGATTCACCAACAAAAATTGTCCCAAATCAAGACAATAAAAGCGATTCATACTAAAAGTGTATATCCTTTAATAATTAAAATAATTACATATAATAAAACAGAGAGTATTACTCCTGAGAGGGACCACAATAAATACCTAGATATGTGATAAAGGGGGAGAAAATGTAGAATAGCAGCAATATACAATACAATTATTCTATGCAATATTTTACAAAAAATATAAAACAGGTTTTTTAAATATATAAGTGTAAATATTCAATTGGCGCATCAAATAATAAACTAATAATTCATAAAATGATTATTTATGTGAAGCCAACTAAAGACTACACTAAGGCCATATATTAAGCCCGCTTTACACACTACAATATATCTTACGATGTGTCAGCGCGGTCACGTCGTAAGTGATGCACATCCGGCATTGTAAGGTACATTGTAGTGTGTAACAGCTACGTGCGAGTGCGAATGAACGGTAAAACGTTCATCGCATGCACGTCGTTCATTCCTCATGAATTGAACGTCAGGTTTTTCATCATACCCGGGATAGCACACATCGCAGTGTGTGACACCCCGGGAACGATGAACACATCTTACCTGCGTCCTGCGGCTCCCGGCCAGCAATGCAGAAGGAAAGAGGTGGGTGGGATGTTTACGTCCCGCTCATCTCCGCCCCTCCGCTTCTATTGGCCGGCTGCCGCGTGACGTCGATGTGACGCCGAACGTCCCTCCCACTCCAGGAAGTGGACGTTCGCCGCCCACATCGAGGTCGTATGGACGGGTAAGTGCGTGTGATGGGGGTTAATCGTTTGTGCTGCACGTTCAACAAATTGAACGTGCCACACATACGATGGGGGCGTTGCAAATCACATACGATATCGTATGCGAAATTGCAACGTGTAAAGCAGGCTTTAATTGGAATAATTGCACAAACCCTGATGATATACTGATTATATATTATTGCAAACAATTGCACGAACCCTGGCAGAGAATATAAACACTCCACTCCTGCTGCTATTAACCAAATTATACAGACACAGAAGAAGTATCAAAATTAGCTGCCAAGGAAGATATAAAGTGCACTACACTGCTGCATAAAGCCAAAATCTAATCTCTCCCAATGTACAAATAAACCCAAGGATAGCTAATTAGTACTAAAAGGTGCCCGTACAAACCCTGGGTCTGGGTGAATAGGTCCCTCCACCCCTGGGTGCATAATACATCCTATATCATCCACACGTGCTGGCACTGAGGTCCCGTGCAGGCACACTATAATACTTTGATCTACCCTGCTCAGGGCAGATCAAAGTGCGCCTGCGCAGGACTTCAATGCCAGCAAGTGTGGATGACGTAGGACGCGTCATGCATCCAGGTTTCAGAAGAAGGAGGACAAAGATGGAAGAAAAAGGAAGCGCCGGACCTGGAGAACGGAGAACGGAGACACCCATCTGACTGGTCTGCAGTGCACCGCCCATTTAGGTGAGTATTATAAAGGGATTTTTACGTTCTACACAGTGGCCCGGGCTCTTATATACAGCATGTTAGAATGCTGTATATAAGAGCTCACTGGTGGTGGCTGCAGCTTATAGTCACCAAATCTGGTGACAGGTTCCCTTTAAGGCTGGTTTCACACCATGTTTTTGTTGAGTACTTGAGGTACACTGTTGCAAAACTGATGCATGCATACCTGTTGGGTTTTTTTGTTGTAGTTTTTTAAAGTATAAGTCGCATCCATTTGTATCTGGGGTTTTTTAACCCCTTAACTCCAAAACCTGTTTTAATCTTCCTGAACAGGAAAAATGTTTCAATTCTGACCAGCGTCACTTTATCTGGTGATAACTTTGGAACACTTCAAAATATCCCAATGATTTTGAGACTGGTTTTTTTTTCAAAGTAACATTTTGTATTTCATGATAGTCTTAATTTAAGTTGCTATGATTTGCATTTATTTATGAGAATTATTTAAAATTTGATTAAAATATTTAAAATTCAAATTATTTTTGAACTTTGAATTTTTATGCCCTTATAAACAAATAGTAAAAATAATTAACAAGAAACACTTCTCACATGTCTACTTTACGTCGGAGACATTTTTGAAATTTTTTTTGCTAGAAACATAAAAGAGCTAAACGTTTAGTAGAAACTTTTCAATTTTTCTAACAAAATTTACAAATCCTATTTCATTAGGGACCACTTCACATTTGAAGTGACTTTTGGGGGCCTATATACCAAAAAAACAAACAAATGTGACCCCATTTTAAAAACTGTATCCTTTAAGGTATTCAAATCCACATTTAGTAGGTTAGTTTATCTATTTGGTGCTTCCACTGGAAATAAAACAAAGTGGGGAAAAAAATGAAA
This sequence comes from Anomaloglossus baeobatrachus, assembly GCF_048569485.1. Lineage (NCBI taxonomy): Eukaryota > Metazoa > Chordata > Amphibia > Anura > Aromobatidae > Anomaloglossus > Anomaloglossus baeobatrachus. Next base: position 110,422,911 of record NC_134355.1, on the reverse strand, counting down.
ATTTCGTTTTATTTTCCACAAAAATGTTGTTTTAGGCCCACATGTTTCCTTTTCTGAAGAGTAACAGTAAAAAATGGGACATACAATTTGTTGTGCAATTTCACCTATGTACACTGATACCCCATATGTGGTGGAAACTACTGTTTAAACTACTGTTTGGGCACATACAGTTAGGTCCAGAAATATTTGGACAGTGACACAAGTTTTGTTATTTTAGCTGTTTACAAAAACATGTTCAGAAATACAATTATATATATAATATGGTCTGAAAGTGCACACTCCCAGCTGCAATATGAGAGTTTTCACATCCAAATCGGAGAAAGGGTTTAGGAATCATAGCTCTGTAATGCATAGCCTCCTCTTTTTAAAGGGACCAAAAGTAATTGGACAAGGGACTCTAAGGGCTGCAATTAACTCTGAAGGCGTCTCTCTCGTTAACCTGTATTCAATGAAGTAGTTAAAAGGTCTGGGGTTGATTACAGGTGTGTGGTTTTGCATTTGGAAACTGTTGCTGTGACCAGACAACATGCGGTCTAAGGAACTCTCAATTGAGGTGAAGCAGAACATCCTGAGGCTGAAAAAAAAGAAAAAATCCATCAGAGAGATAGCAGACATGCTTGGAGTAGCAAAATCAACAGTCGGGTACATTCTGAGAAAAAAGGAATTGACTGGTGAGCTTGGGAACTCAAAAAGGCCTGAGCGTCCACGGATGACAACAGTGGTGGATGATCGCCGCATACTTTCTTTGGTGAAGAAGAACCCGTTCACAACATCAACTGAAGTCCAGAACACTCTCAGTGAAGTAGGTGTATCTGTCTCTAAGTCAACAGTAAAGAGAAGACTCCATGAAAGTAAATACAAAGGGTTCACATCTAGATGCAAACCATTCATCAATTCCAAAAATAGACAGGCCAGAGTTAAATTTGCTGAAAAACACCTCATGAAGCCAGCTCAGTTCTGGAAAAGTATTCTATGGACAGATGAGACAAAGATCAACCTGTACCAGAATGATGGGAAGAAAAAAGTTTGGAGAAGAAAGGGAACGGCACATGATCCAAGGCACACCACATCCTCTGTAAAACATGGTGGAGGCAACGTGATGGCATGGGCATGCATGGCTTTCAATGGCACTGGGTCACTTGTGTTTATTGATGACATAACAGCAGACAAGAGTAGCCGGATGAATTCTGAAGTGTACCGGGATATACTTTCAGCCCAGATTCAGCCAAATGCCGCAAAGTTGATCGGACGGCGCTTCATAGTACAGATGGACAATGACCCCAAGCATACAGCCAAAGCTACCCAGGAGTTCATGAGTGCACAAAAGTGGATCATTCTGCAATGGCCAAGTCAATCACCAGATCTTAACCCAATTGAGCATGCATTTCACTTGCTCAAATCCAGACTTAAGACGGAAAGACCCAGAAACAAGCAAGACCTGAAGGCTGCGGCTGTAAAGGCCTGGCAAAGCATTAAGAAGGAGGAAACCCAGCGTTTGGTGATGTCCATGGGTTCCAGACTTAAGGCAGTGATTGCCTCCAAAGGATTCGCAACAAAATATTGAAAATAAAAATATTTTGTTTGGGTTTGGTTTATTTGTCCAATTACTTTTGACCTCCTAAAATGTGGATTGTTTGTAAAGAAATGTGTACAATTCCTACAATTTCTATCAGATATTTTTGTTCAAACCTTGAAATTAAACGTTACAATCTGCACTTGAATTCTGTTGTAGAGGTTTCATTTCAAATCCAATGTGGTGGCATGCAGAGCCCAACTCGCGAAAATTGTGTCACTGTCCAAATATTTCTGGACCTAACTGTAGCAAGGGAAGGAACAGTATTTGAATTTTGGAGTGCAATTTTGGCTGGAATAGACTGTGGATCCCATGTTGCATTTGAAGAGCCCACGAGAGACCAAAACAGTAGAAACCCACCACATCTGACACCATTTTCATTTTTACAGGAGTCATAGGAGAAAATGGACTTCACAGTTTGTTGTGCAATTTATCCTGAGTACGATGATACCCTAAACGTGGTCAGAAACTACTGTTTAGGCAGATAGTAGGGCTCAGAAGTGCCATTTTGGCTGGAATAGATTGCAGACATCATTTCACATTTGAAGAGGCCCAGAGATGGCAAGCAGTAGAACGCCCCCACAGGTGAACCCATTTTGGAAACAATGCCTCTCAAGGAATTCATCAAGGGTGTAATGAGTACTTTCAACCCTCAGGTGATTCACAAAATTGTCTAACATTGTAATGTGAAAATGAAAAATTACCATTTTTTCCACAAAAATATTGCTTTGGACTCAAGTTTTTAATTAAAAAAAAAGGCTAATAAGAAAAAAATAGACAGTATGATTTGTTATACAATTTCTCCTGGGTTTGTCAATATCCTATATGTGGTTGAAAATTAATTTTGAGGCACAGTGCAAAACTCATAGGGGAAGGATGACGTTTTCAGGAATACCATTTGTATTTACCAACAAACTTTTGATTGCGTTTTATTCTACTTTTTGTCTGCTGAATGATAAAAAAAATATAGCTTTTGCTACATTTTTTATTTTTTTTTACGGTGTTTATTGTAGTGGTTAAATAATGGGACAATTTTATAGATCAGGTCGTATTTGGTGAAACCAAATGTGTACTTTTTTGTTTATTTTTGTTTGTACATAAATTATTTTTCCATTTTGTTCATTGTTTATTTTTTTTTATTTTTAAATTATTGAGGGTTCTTTGCTTTTTTACTTTCTCACTAAATTCCTCTATGGTACATCAACTTTTATTTCTCTGATCACTGTTCTAATGCATTGCAATACACATGTACTGGAATGCATTAAAGCTGTCAGTGGGACACTGAGAGAACGCCTCTTAGATCATGCTACTGGCATGGTCTAACAGGCCACTGTAGGTGGCAGACTCGGAGGTCATTATTCCAGTTGTCAAAATTACCATCAGCAGCCTGCGATAACATTGTGCGAGTGCTTTCTTTTAGCCTTCTAAGTACTGCGATCACTATTGATTACAGTACTTAGAGGGTTAAACAACCAGGGGCAGTACAGGCACTCGCCTTGGCTGTGGCAGCTGGAGATCGGCTATTACTTAAGTCGAGCTCCCAGTGGCAATTGTGCAGGTACAGCTCCTGCTTGTGTATGGGAAGCCAGGGACCTGGCTATATAGGAAATTGAATAAACATGGCTAAAGGGCGGCACTGGGTTCTCAGACAGAAAAAACTGCATAACAATTTTTTTCTATCTGAGAACTCAGTCCCGTCCTTTAGCCATGTTTATTCAATTTCCTCTATAGCCAGGTCCCTGGTTTCCCACACACAAGCAGGTTTCAACCGTACATAGAGGTAAATTTTGGTTAGGGACCCATACACACAAGCAGGTTTTAACCGCATATGGAGGTAACATTTGGTTAGGGACCCATTAAATAAGAGATTACCGTGTGGGGCAGTAATGAATTGATCAATACATTAGCTAAATATCTCTTTTTTCAAATAATCCTCAGCAGTTATGCAATGTCACATTTCAATTTTTTCAATTTTTTATATCGCTAATTGTATTTTGAATTCCTTATGTATTATAAAGCAGTTATGCTTGTTCATATTTCTCCTCTGAATTTGGTGTGCAGCTTTCACTTCACATAGATTGTGTATATTTTGGCTAGCACCCTGTTCACATTTACAATGGTATTCAGCAGTCTTTTTGATTTTTATATAACATTAAACTGGTTAGTTAGCCTTATAAATGATGAGATGCTGGATTTGTCTGTAAATAAGACATCGTGTATCAGTGCTCATTTGTACTCTATCACATGGGCCCACCGGGAGATTCACCTGCTCCCCTGTGGGCCACTCCGAGCTTGTGTCTAGTATTACATGAGATTTTATGAAACATCTACTACTTTTTCAGAATTGTAATGTGCCATTAATTTTACCGTTGAGCCTATGATTAAGGACGCTATTTTGCGTCGGAAACGCGTCAGGGTCTTCTGAATATGTATGGACTTTTTTAATACCATGTGAAAATAAAGAAAGAAATTATTTTACGTTGGATGTGCCGATATTTTTCCTCTTGTTCTAATTTTACCGTTACCTTTCTTTAAAGCTGCAGAAAGGGTGTGTAAATGGGTGAGGCCTACCCTTAAAAACTTCCGCAGTGCCCTATATGTACAGCTTTACTAAACCTCCCTGAAAGCAGTTTTTAAAACTGGAAGTATGGAGCATAGTGGCATACAGGAACTATAGGCACTGCACAGAGTCTCCCAATGATATGCTTCTTTCTATGGAGCTGATATGGCTGTGTGCATGAGGCTTAAACCATACTAGCCAAATCTCCGGGAAAGTCATTGAAGTTACTGGAAGAAAGGAAGACCTTCCGGAAGAGGTGGCAAACCTCCTGATTACCATGACTTTTCTCTCCATTGAGGCATCATGAAAGAGGTGTAATGGGGGGTTATAAGGGTGTGGCCCAAGAAGAGAACTGGCTTTTGATAAACATTTTCCCCATGCTGAGTCCTTCCGGAAGAGATGGTCAAATAGTTGGCAACTGTGCTTAAATTATTGTTGAAAAAAAATGTATATGCTAAGTGAAATTTACATAAATTTAGGTGACGGCACAACCAGGGCAAATTGTACCAAGTGAATCAAATGCTGCTTGTGGCAGAAACGGTGTACAGCTATCAAGATACAAGTAAATTTCTTTCTCTTATGGCACATAATGGGTGGCTTAAATAAACCAGAAGTCTGCATCTTTAACACTAGAAGTCCCAGAGAGGGGTCATTTAACATTTCTACCATTGGAACCCTATGGAGCTCGAAATTCCTGGGACTTCTAGTGTTAAAGGGGTTGTCCAGTAGTCCAGCTTAATAAATTAAGGTCCCCATAAAATAAAAACAGTGAATACTTATTTCCTGCAACGGTGCCGATCTAGTGCTGTCAGCAGGGGTGACGGGAGTTGTGTCACATGCAGGTTGCAGCCAATCAGCACTTGACACAATGCGTCACATCACACGCCGCAAACAGTGGCACTGGCATCTCTGGAGGAGGTGAGTATACACTGCTTTTATTTTAATTAGGGTCCTGAATTGATTAAGACTTCATAAATTTGATGCATTTTTGTGTCCTTTTCTTAACCATGTTCCTTTTCCCTAGACACTATTTGGCAAAAGCATTAACTTCAGCATGTAAGATAAGTCACAGTCCTCCAAATGAAGAACAGCTTTGCCTTGATGGTGTCTAGGCTGATGGACATGTCTGTTCACATACTTCTGCATCTATGGCTATTTGGAGACTAGGAAAGCGGTGTAGTCTTTGAATAAAGCTTCACTAAGAAGCGCAAGAAGAGAACCTCTACTACTTATACATTAGTCAATCATGTCCCCATCACATGTGTCAGAATATAGATTTTGGGCACAATTCATTATTGGGTTTGCACATTTTTTGTGCCATATTAATTTTTCATTTGCCCCTTTTTTAAGTCTATTCTTTATGTGTTTGCCGGTTTTTTTCCTATTTACCTTTATGGGCAGAAGTTAGGGTACTCAGATGTTGCTGTCTATATAGTTACATAGTTCCATAGTTACTTAGGTTGAAAAAAAGACCTTGGTCCATCTAGTTCAACCTTCCTCCACCAATTATACTTTTTGTCACTAAGTCATTTTTAACCAACAATGTTATGTGTACTGAGGAAATCATCCAGCCCTTTTTTAAAAGCTGTTATAGGATCTGCCATTACTACCTCTTGTGGTAGGGCATTCCACAGTCTGACTGCTCTAACTGTAAAGAACCCTTTCCTATTTAGCTGAATTACTTTTCTTCCACTCGCAGTGAGTGCCCCCTGGTCCTTAGTACTGTCTTTGGAAGAAATAAGTCATGTTCCAGTCCTTTATATTGACCACACATGCATTTATACATATAAATGAGATCTCCTCTGAGACATCTAAAAATAGCTTTCTCTGCACCACATCTCATCCCTCCTCTCTGTCTATCACTGGACCCATCCCCTCCGTTCCGCAACTGATCTGAGACTAACATCCTCCATAAGGCGAACCTCACACATCTGTCTCCAAGACTTTTCTCATGATACACCAGTTTTCTGGCATGCACTACCCCAAATGATGCGACTAATATCTAACCCCTCATCTTTTTAAGCGTGCTTTAAAAACACATATCTTTAGACAAACTTATCTCAATTTAGTAAACTAAAGGGTGCTTTACACGCTGCGACATCGCTAGCGATCTCGTTAGCGATTTGACACGCCAGATCGCAGATAAGATTGCTGAGATCGCACATAGGTCATTTTTTTTTTTTGTAGCGCCAGTCACATGTGCGATCTCGGCAAATCGTATGTGCGATCTGGAGTGTTACATCGCTAACGAGATCGCTAGCGATGTTGCAGCGTGTAAATCACCCTTTATTCTCCCCTGTTCCCACCTTCTAAATGCTATTCATAACCTTCTCTCTCCAATTTCTGTCCTCACATCCTCCATACAACCAATAGCACATAGGCGCAATTAACTATTTAGTGTCTGATGACTGAATCATGCGACTTTATATAAAAATCATTATTTATTATATATTATAATGATTAATATTTATCATAAGGATGTCTTGACCAGACACTACAAGCATGTTCTACTGTGTCCCCCTATTTCCCCATTAACTATAAGCTTGCGAGTAGGGCCCTCACTCCACCACTGTTGAACTATGTGTTACTTTGTGTTGTCTTTATTGTCTGTACATGCCCCTGTTTAATTGTAAGGTGCTGTGGAATATGTTGGTGCTATATAAATAAAATGTATTATTATTATTATTATTATTAATAATATTAATAATAAATAGCCATTCTCAGAAGTGTTGCAAATTTGTCCAATCCTCCTGTGGAGTGCTTTTATGTATGCCAGAAAAAATTTGGATATTTTTTGGACCATTTTGCAAACCATGTTAGATTTTACATTAAAAAAGTTGCACAAAAAGTTACAGACAAAAAAAATGTTTTGACTTAACACAAGATTCATGGAACACTTTTACCATTTTAGAAAAATTGGCAAAGAAAAAAACATCAGAGAATACCACAAAACAAGAAAAGTGTCTTCTCAAAATCACAAATGATGGATTGGACCCACAGAAATCAACCCCTTTTTACAATACTTAGGGAAGCAGGTAGGGGATGCTGACATGACAACAGTACCACAGTGCACAGCAGAGTCAGGCCAGCGGGCAATAAGATTATTTTACTATCCACTTGGGAGTAATAAGATTAGCTGTTAGATGCCTTAAGTTAATATTAGATGTACTTGGCAAAGGTCCAAATAGAGAGCACTATGAACTGACGGCACTTTATTGTGTACTGGTGTAATATGTATGTGTGTGTATATACAGAGCGAGAGAAATGATAAATACTATTGGATATTTCTTCTACTAATATGACTGGTGTGGTTTGTATCAGCAATTTGTGAGATTTAAAAAATAACTTTTAATTAGTATTATATAAAATGTATTTGCAGCCGAAAAACAATCATTAAATCACACATTTTAAAAACTGTCTATCTGATACGGGAAAGAACGCAAGAAAAAATGTGATGTCTCCAATAGTGGATTAAAACACAACAATCAAAATTATTACCAGTCGTATATAAGGTGACAACCAATACAGACAGTGGTCAGTTTTACAAAGATCGTCCGCAAATACAAAGGATCCATTTATCCTGTTAAAGGGATATCAATATGCCATAAAAAAAATCCATAACAAAACCACTATCCATAAACCTATGGATGTATATAGCGAGATATGAAAAAACATTTTTTACCCATCTGTTGGCCAAGAGAAGTCCTTGCGTATTAGCCCCTGCTTCAGTGACTGATGTTGAAAGCAGTGCAGTAGTCTGGAAATAGCCCTTTTAGGTCAATTAGCACCATTGTTACCACAAGACACCCAACTTAAGGCCAGAGTCACACTTGTGAGAGACTCGTGCAAGTCTTGCATCACATCACCTGACATGGCCTCCAGCTCTCCTGACAGGAGCATCTCAGCTGCATAGAAATACATGCAGCTGACCCGCTCCTGTCAGGAGAGTGTGTGGCCATGCCGGGTGATGCGATGTGAGACTCGCGCGAGTCTCTCGCAAGTGTGACTCCAGCCTTACAAGGAAAGTCCAAGGCTTGTCGCTACACAAAGGATCCCCTAAATTATCCCTACGTGATTCACATGTTTCCACCATTCGGATTCATCAGGGGAATACCTGTGCACGTGTACACACTGTACACCAAAACTCAGATTTTGTCCCCTTTTTGAATATTGGCCCCACATTTGCTATGCTCTAGTCCTATGATACTATTCCTGTTATTATGAAATCTGTGAAGATTAAAAAAAATAATGGTCTGTGTATCCCCGTACTTAATTCATGTAGTACTCGGAGGTGTATGCCATCCGGGCCTAGGGATTTATCTACTTTAGTGACTTTGAGTAGGCGCCGTACTTCCTGCTGGGTAAGCTGGTGACATTTAATTTATGGTCTCCCTGATCATGTCATCTGTCATTGGATTTTCTTGTAAATACTGTAGATAAAATTGAGATTAGCAGATTAGCCTTTTCCTCACCCTCTTTCACCATTTCACTATTTTTGAGGGGGACAACACTATTATATTTGAGTTTTTTACTGTTTATAAAAAGGCAGAATATTTCCCATTTACTGTATGGGAGGAGTGGGGGAGGCACAAGATAGTTAATATACAAAATACTTGCCCAGTTTGCCCATAGTCCAATTACAACACAGCATCTTTAATATTCCAATCTAGGTCGTCCCGAATAAGCCCAGGGTCAAACATTTTAAAACTTGGTTGCACAATATGAAATTGTTCACATGTAGGGGCCTGTATATGCTGATTGGGATTCATATTAATTTTCTCCTCCACCCAAAGGAAACCATAGACAAGTAGATATTTTCTGTTATTTCTCCCTTTTTATTTTACAACTATTTGCATATTTGTGTCGTTTTATTTTTATCATTTTATATATTTTATTGTAAACAATGTATTTTTTATATTAGAGCTTAAAACTTTAATAAGTTTGATCCTTATATGCTCTTGTGGCGCCCTGGACTAGCCAGGTCGTCACAGATAACACACAAACACCCCCACCCCCATCAGACAGTGACACCAGCCAAACACAAAACCCTTGTTGCCTCCCTCCAGTGACTGATGTCCACACCAGGTGGGCGGAGCCAAGCGGTTGGCCCCACCCACCGAGGAGTTCACAGGCCTGGAGGCGGGAAAAGTTCTAGTTTAGTCCAGGAGGTGGAAGTGAGAGGAGTAAACACTTGGGTGTCTGGGTTTGTGGCCCAGGCACTGACAGCAAGGTTGGCAGACGGTGGTGGCCGTCTGCAGGCGTGGTGAAGCAACGCGGAACCGTAGGACCGGGGTCGGGCGTTGGCCCGCCGGTACCGACCGGGGAGCGAAGTGAAGCCAGCACACACAGGCGGAGCCATCGGACCCCGACCAGGCTTGGAGCCACCGACAATAGTCAAATCCGAATATGACCGGAACCCCAGGGGTTTCCTAACAACCAAAGACCCGATAGAAGGCAACCGCCCACACCGTGAGGGTATACAGCTACCGCCTAAGGCTAGAGACCCAAGGGCCAGCGCCTGCGGGCAAACGGGCTCCTCCGGCATCCATACACCGGGGAGCGGACTACCGTTGGGGATCCATAGTAGTCAAACGAGAACATCAAGGTGCAGGGAAAGACAGCCGCCATCACCTGTCCGGGGAGAGACACTGAAGCCGGCTGCGGGACCCGTCCATCCAGCCGTTTGGTTTACCAGAGACTTTGTGACTTTCTGTCTGAGTGAGTACAACAGTGCCATCCGGCACCGCGCCGCCCCTGCAACCCTGCACCTCACCGACCCTGCCTCCCCGTCACATCACCGGGCCCCGGGACCACCAACCCCTACCCACAAAGGGGGAAAACAACATCCCAGCTGCTCCCTACCATCGCTCACGGGATCCCCGTCACCAGCAGCGGTGGTGCCCATCTTCACCACGACCCGTGGGTGGCGTCACGGACTAAATTCCCCAAACCAACCACCCCTTTCACTCACGGGCGAGGAGCGCCGCTCGAGTCCCCGGATCCGGCCCACCGCTCGAGCCACCGAGCAGCAGCAGCCGCACCAGCGCCGGACCCGAGCGTTAGCAAGCGCGCGGCAGTGGCGGCGTCCTCCCCGCCCGCGACACTCTAAAGGATCCATAGTATTCACAGAGTGTGTGACCCTTTTTGATTGTCGGACAGTAGCAGGGACTCTTCACCCCGTGACTTCATGAATTGTTGGCAGCGGGTTGTGTAGCCGTGCTGTGTAGTCTGTGTTGGGGATGTGATTTATGCTAATTTTATAGCCTGTACCAGAGGATGAGTGCTGGATTGAGTGAGAGGACATAAATTAACCCCTGGAAACACACCCACGTCATGTGCTGAGAAGTGGATATGTGACAACTCCAAACATAAAAGCAATAGTAACCAAAAGTACAATACTTTGTGATCTGGAGTCATAAGTGACATCACAGATAACACAGTACTAACTACAAATAATGCAGAAGATGTAACCTTCATACTTGTAGATGCCGCCAGCAGTCCTATGTAACACCACAGGTAACACAGTACTATCTTTCGGAGTACAGATAACGTAGTGTTATCTGCAATCCAATGTAAAGGTCCAGTCACACTAAGCAACTTACCAGCGATCCCAACAACGATAGGGATCGCTGGTAAGTTGCTAGGAGGTTGCTGGTGAGATGTCACACTGCGACGCTCCAGCGATCCCACCAGCAACCTGACCTGGCAGGGATCGCTGGAGCGTCGCTACACAAGTTGCTGGTGAGCTCACCAGCAACCAGTGACAAGCCCCCAGCGCCGCGTGGAAGATGCTGCGCTTGGTAACTAAGGTAAATATCGGGTAACCAACCCGATATTTACCTTGGTTACTGTGTCGCCCTGGGCAAGCCAGGGGTCACAGGTCACACACCACCACACCCCACATCCCAGGTAGGCACATCCAAGCTGAACCAGAAATCCTTGTTGCCTTCCTCCAGGAGTCTGATGATGCACACCAGGGGGTGGGCCAGGCGGTTGGCTCCGCCCACCGAGGAGCTCACAACTCTGGAGGCGGGAAAACCAGGCAGATTAGCCCAGGCAGGGCAAGTGTAAACAACTAAGTGAAAGTGAGGAAAGAGAGAGAAGTGGTAAAGGAGGAAAGCAAGTGAGGTGACAAGAAGGAAGGAAAGCCTGAAGGGTCCAGCTTTGTGTAGGGCCAGAACAGCAAGGTCAGCGACGGCGGTGACTGTCCGGAGGGGGACCGTTTGGAAGTTCCTGGAAGGACCCCGTTGGCTGTGTGCCCGGTGGTCTGGAGCAGTGTTCCGAAAGACAGTCAGCACCAGGGTAGGGGCCTCTCGGACCCCGGCAAGGCTAGGAGTCGCCAAATTTGCCGAATCCGTCAGTGAAGGGGACGTAGATTCCCCCAACAACCAAGTCCCGATTGAAGGCAACAGCCCAACCCGTACAGCAGAGGCACCGCCACCGCCAGGGCACCAGTCTCTGAGGGCCAGCGCCTGCGGGCAAAGTGTAGTGCTCCTCCGGCCCAGCTTGAAGCCGGGGAGCGGGTTACCGGTGGGGACCCATCGCCACCAACCGTACATACAGGTGCAAGGAAGAGGGACATCACCGTCACCTACCGGGGAAGCAAAGCAGCCGTCTGTGGGACCGTCCTACCAGCCGTTGGTTTACCGTACAAACTGTGTCCGTGTCTCAGGCTGAGTGAGTACCACAGTGCCGCAAGGCACAGCGCTGCCCCCGCGTCCCTGCGCCCACCAGGCCCTGCACCTCACAAGCCTTCACCGGGCCCCGGGATCACCAACCCCTACCCACGGAGGGGCAACACAACACCTGGCTGCTCCACATCACCATCCCCGGGATCCCCGTATTAAGCAGCGGTGGTGCTACCAATCACCACAACCGTGGGTGGCGTCACGGACATTATCCCAACACCCCAAACCCCCCTTTCACTCACGGGCGAGGAGCGCCGCTCGAGAAAACCCCCGGGATCCGGCCCACGGCTCGAGCCACCACTGAGCAGCAGCCGGACCCGAGCAGAAGGGGTGAGCGCGGTGTGCTGACACCCTCCTCCCCGCCCGCGACAACTTGGCGTCACGAATAGGATCTTACCGCTCTGCCGTCTGGTAGAGGTGCGCCTTGTTACCGCCGGAGGTATCCAGCAGAAAAATTTCAGAAGCCGCCATCTTTGGCGCGAAAAGTTCCCGCTCGAGCGTCTTCTCGAGCAGTAGAGGCGCGAAGGCCAAAACCCCGCCCCGAGAGAGGAGGGGCCGGAAAGAGCTAGGGGGGACGCGATGGCGGCTGGCCGCATGTAGCTGCGGCTATAAAAAGCAGGGACGCCAGGACTCTGCAGCGATATTGGGTTCCTGGAAAAGCCTCGTTACCAAGATGCAAGATTCAGCTCACAACGAGGAAGCCCCCGCGCCCGGCACGGCGACGTGGTTGAGGGACCGGACCGTCCCGCTGAGTAACCGTCTGCAGGCCCATATGCAACTCCTCCTGGAGGAGTGGGAGACCGACATGGCGGACGTGGTGGCTGCTATGTGGAGACGCGAGGCGGAAGAGGATTTGGAGGAACGGGTAAGCGACCCACGCCCCTGTATTCCTGAAGGATCGGCCGCTGCGGCTGAGGGGCCCGGCCGGCTCCCGCTCACCCTGCCTCTCTCCCCGCTATCCGTAATGGCTGCTGCCTCCCCGCCATTAGGCCCGCTACCTGCCCAACCGGTAGCGATACCCTGCCCGGCCGCTCCGGCGGACCAGCCGGCTGCAGACGTCCAGGACGGCCCTGAAGTGCACCAAGGGGAACCGCTAGAACCACGGCCCCTTAACAGCGTGGTGCCTGAAGTCCCAATAGAGACTGTGCCAGACCCTGAGCCCGGGACTGTGGCTTGGATGAAGGCCCGGGTGATACAATTCCACCAACGTCAGCAGGATCCGATCTTTCGGATGCTGGAGCAGTGGACCAACGAGGTGGAGGAGCTGATTACAACTGTCCCGATGGGCGAAAGGGGAATAGATGTAGCAGAACCGACTGGTGACCCACGTCCCTATGTCCTACCTGGACCGGCCGCTGCGGCTGAGGGGCCCGGCCTAGTCTCGGCCTATGCATCGCCCTTGCCGTCACTGATGGGGCGCCTCAACATAAGCTCGCCTACTCTGCTGCTCCATGCTACTGCAGATGGGGATGAAGTGTTGGATGCTGGAGACCAGGAGGCTACGGCAGCTGGCGGCAACCCGCCTGACGCAGAAACAAGAAATGACGACTCCTGCCCCAGCTCCGGGTCCGCTGTTGCGGCTGAAGGAGCAATTGAGCGTTCCCGCTATGTGGGGGACCCTGTGGTTTATCATACTCCGCGTACCGGTGGAAATGGGTACCGGGTACCTCTGTCACAGCAGGCATGTCAGTGCATGTTTGAGATGTTGGTGGCAGAGGATGGGTCCGCCTTAGCACTAGAGGAACCGGAGTAGGGCAATGGATGCCCGCAGCACCGTCCCCGTTGGGACCACCTGTTTGTTTGTTTGAAAAGTTTTGAAAAGTTTGAATGATAAGAAGAAAAATGATTACCGAACAGTAACCTGATTTGCTTAGTGATTTGCAACCGGCTGGAGCCGGCACCGTTGTCCCCGTGGGGACCGTTTAAAAAGTTGTTTGCATGGGAACTATCCATGGACAAGCCCGTGAACTTGCAGGGCAACCACAAACGTTAGTGGCTTTTAAATATGTTGGGTACCGTTACCGTCTTCCGCAGGCCGCCTCCGGAGAGGCAGGTTGGAGGGAGGGCCCTGAGCAGAGCAGGCTGGGGCCCAGCCACCAAAGGAACCGGTGGCTACCCTCTGGAGGACAAGGACAGATCCCGCTCGGGTACCGTGTGCTGGACTGTGGGTCAAGGGGTGCTGCCTGGGTTTTAGGGGCAGCATCAGGGCCAGGTTACTTGGGTGGGAGAGAGCGGAAACCGTAACCGTACACCGTTGAAACGTTGAAGTGAAATGTACCTCCCGTCTTGGGAAGATTTATTAAAAATGTCTTATTGTATGTTTAACCCTGTTATCCCCTTTTTACAGAAAAATAAAACCGGTGTAGGACGGCAGCCCGCGGACGGTCTGCGTTTTGCTAAGGGGGAATGTGTCGCCCTGGGCAAGCCAGGGGTCACAGGTCACACACCACCACACCCCACATCCCAGGTAGGCACATCCAAGCTGAACCAGAAATCCTTGTTGCCTTCCTCCAGGAGTCTGATGATGCACACCAGGGGGTGGGCCAGGCGGTTGGCTCCACCCACCGAGGAGCTCACAACTCTGGAGGCGGGAAAACCAGGCAGATTAGCCCAGGCAGGGCAAGTGTAAACAACTAAGTGAAAGTGAGGAAAGAGAGAGAAGTGGTAAAGGAGGAAAGCAAGTGAGGTGACAAGACGGAAGGAAAGCCTGAAGGGTCCAGCTTTGTGTAGGGCCAGAACAGCAAGGTCAGCGATGGCGGTGACTGTCCGGAGGGGGACCGTTTGGAAGTTCCTGGAAGGACCCCGTTGGCTGTGTGCCCGGTGGTCTGGAGCAGTGTTCCGAAAGACAGTCAGCACCAGGGCAGGGGCCTCTCGGACCCCGGCAAGGCTAGGAGTCGCCAAATTTGCCGAATCCGTCAGTGAAGGGGACGTAGATTCCCCCAACAACCGAGTCCCGATTGAAGGCAACAGCCCAACCCGTACAGCAGAGGCACCGCCACCGCCAGGGCACCAGTCTCTGAGGGCCAGCGCCTGCGGGCAAAGTGTAGTGCTCCTCCGGCCCAGCTTGAAGCCGGGGAGCGGGTTACCGGTGGGGACCCATCGCAACCAACCGTACATACAGGTGCAAGGAAGAGGGACATCACCGTCACCTACCGGGGAAGCAAAGCAGCCGTCTGTGGGACCGTCCTACCAGCCGTTGGTTTACCGTACAAACTGTGTCCGTGTCTCAGGCTGAGTGAGTACCACAGTGCCGCAAGGCACAGCGCTGCCCCCGCGTCCCTGCGCCCACCAGGCCCTGCACCTCACAAGCCATCACCGGGCCCCGGGATCACCAACCCCTACCCACGGAGGGGCAACACAACACCTGGCTGCTCCACATCACCATCCCCGGGATCCCCGTATTAAGCAGCGGTGGTGCTACCAATCACCACAACCGTGGGTGGCGTCACGGACATTATCCCAACACCCCAAACCCCCCTTTCACTCACGGGCGAGGAGCGCCGCTCGAGAAAACCCCCGGGATCCGGCCCACGGCTCGAGCCACCACTGAGCAGCAGCCGGACCCGAGCAGAAGGGGTGAGCGCGGTGTGCTGACACCCTCCTCCCCGCCCGCGACATTACCACCGCACGCAGCTACACGTGCAGAGAGCAGGGAGCAGCGCACACTGAGCGCTGGCTCCCTGCTCTCCTAGTTACAGCACACATCGGGTTAATTACCCGATGTGTGCTGCAGCTCCATGTGCACAGAGCAGGGAGCAGCGCACAATGCTTAGCGCTGGCTCCTTGCTCTCCAAGTTACAGCACACATCGGGTTAATTAACCCGATGTGTGCTGCAGCTCCATGTGCACAGAGCAGGGAGCAGCGCACAATGCTTAGCGCTGGCTCCTTGCTCTCCTAGTTACAGCACACATCGGGTTAATTAACCCGATGTGTGCTGCAGCTCCATGTGCACAGAGCAGGGAGCAGCGCACAATGCTTAGCGCTGGCTCCTTGCTCTCCTAGTTACAGCACACATCGGGTTAATTAACCCGATGTGTGCTGCAGCTCCATGTGCACAGAGCAGGGAGCAGCGCACAATGCTTAGCGCTGGCTCCTTGCTCTCCTAGTTACAGCACACATCGGGTTAATTAACCCGATGTGTGCTGCAGCTACATGTGCACAGAGCAGGAGCCGGCAGCACAGGCAGTGAGAGCGGCTGAGGCTGGTATCAAAGGTAAATATCGGGTAACCAAGGACAGGGCTTCTTGGTTACCCGATGTTTACATTGGTTACCAGCCTCCGCAGAAGCCGGCTCCTGCTGCCTGCACATTTAGTTGTTGCTGTCTCGCTGTCACACACAGCGATCTGTGCTTCACAGCAGGACAGCAACAACTAAAAAATGGCCCAGGACATTCAGCAACAACCAACGACCTCACAGCAGGGGCCAGGTTGTTGCTGGATGTCACACACAGCAACATCCCTAGCAACGTCACAAAAGTTGTTCGTTAGCAGCGACATTGCTAGCGATGTTGCTTAGTGTGACGGGGCCTTAAGGCTATAGTCACACAGGGCTTTTTTTGGTGCATTTTTTCCTAACCAAAACCTGATCTTGTGGCAGGAAATCTCCTTTGAGTCATCTGTGTTTTTGGTGCAGATTTGGTGCGTATTTTAGTGCCATTTATTGTGCTGATTTGCTGTGTTTTGTCTACAAAATAAGTTGTATCAATAAAAAAATCTGCAAAAACGCTGCAAAGAATTGACATGCTCATTCTTTGGAATCTGCAGAAAAACGCAGGTATTTGACAAAACCGTCAGGAAGAAATCTGCAGATCTTTGTGTGTGTGTGTGTGTGTGTGTGTGTGTGTGTGAGAGAGGTTTAAGAAATCTCATAGACTTTGCTGATACTGTAAATAGTGGGATGGATTTGCATAAAACCAAGGCAAATCCGCAGCTGAAGCACACACCAAAAAAGCTCTGTGTGAACATAGCCTAACACCCCAGAGATCACAGTGCTAACTCTGAGTACAGATAATGCAGTAGGAGTTAGGGTTACTTTACACGCTGCGACATCGCTAACGATTTATCGTCGAGGTCTCTGTGTTTGTGACGCACATCCGGCGTCGTTAGCGACATCGCAGCGTGTAACACGTACGAGTGACCTTAAACGATCGCAAAAGAGACAAAAATTGTTGGTTTTGGAGAGGTCGTCCAAATACCAAAAATCGTTGTCTTGTACGTAGCGATGTTATTCCTCGTTCCTGCGGCATCACACATCGCTATGTGTGACACCGCAGGAGCGACGAACATCTTACCTGCGTCCACCGGCAATGCGGAAGGAAGGAGGTGGGCGGGATGTTACGTCCCGCTCATCTCCGCCCCTCTGCTTCTATTGGCCGGCCGGCAATTGCTAGCGATATCGCAGCGTTTAAAGCACCCCTTACTTGTAGGAGGCTATGGAGGCTTATATGGAAGCTATAAAAAGTAAGGTTTAATACGAAAAAAATAATTTTAAGTGGCACTCACTGGTCTGAATAAGTCCTTTATTTTTCAAACTTTAAAATCCTTGCAGGAGAGCGCAGAGGGTATCAGACAGGTAGGGGACCTGTGGTAGCACATTTGTGTAGTAAACGGCTGTGGTCCGATACCCTCTGCGCTCTCCTGCATGGATTTTAAAGTTTGAAAAATAAAGGACTTTCATATTGAAGATTTCTGGACTTTATTCTAAAGTGCTGCACCTCCAGAGTATAAAGGGTTTTGTTTTATTCACCTAATATAAGTGTGTAGATAGTGCCAAACATTGTTTTCTGTTTATGGGACTAAGTAGTAAGGTTTATTATTGCAGAGAGTGCCAAGCTGGTGTAAAGAGACTTACAGACTATCCAATGCTTCGGGAAGTTAAATTTGTAAATTCTCAAAATAAACTATTTGCAATTCTACGTAACACCACCGAAATAACTCTGAGCACAAATAATGTACTGTAGTACATGCCACCTGCAGTCCTATGTAATACCAAGAGAACACACAATAATAACTCTGAGTAGAAGCAAGGTTGTAGATGTTTCCTGCAGTCCCATGTAACACTGATATTACCACCATACAATGATGACTCAGTAGTGACAGTCTCTGTGATCGTAGTCATTTTCTTTCCCTTCTCTCCCCTATTCTTACTGAACTGCTACAACCCCTGGCAAAAATTATGGCCTCCCCTGGCTCTGAGGATGTTCATTCAGTTGTTTACTTTTGTTTTAAAAAAGCCGATCACAGACATGGCACAAAACTAAAGTCATTTCAAATGGCAACTTTCTGGCTTTAAGAAACACTAAAAAAAATCATGAAAACATAATGTGCTAGCCAGGAATGGTAACGTTTCATAACAAAACGGGAAAAAAATATGTAATCACTCAATTGTGAGGTAAAAATTATGGAATCATGAAAAACAAACAAAAGATCACTCCAATACATTACTAGTATTTTGTTGCACCACCTCTGGCTTTTATAACAGCTTGCAGTCTCTGAGGCATGGACTTAATGAGTGACAAACAGTCCTCTTCATCAATCTGGCTCCAACTTTCTCTGATTGCTGTTGCCAGATCAGCTTTCCAGGTTGGAGCCTTGTCATGGACCATTTTCTTCAACTTCCACCAAAGATTTTCAATTGGATTGAGATCCGGACTATTTGCAGGCCATGTCATTGACGTTATGTGTCTTCTTTCAAGGAATGTTTACACAGTTTTTCCTCTATGGCAGGATGTATTATCTTGATAAATGATTTCATCATCCCCAAACATCATTTCAATTGGTGGGATAAGAAAAGTGTCCAAAATTTCAATGTAAACTTGGGCATTTATTTAAGATGTAATGACAGCCATCTCCCCAGTGCCTTTACCTGACATGTAGCCCCATATCATCAATGACTGTGGAAATTTACATGTTCTCTTCAGACAGTCATCTTTATAAATCTCATTGGAACGACACCAAACAAAAGTTCCAGCATCATCACCTTGCCCAATGCAGATTCACGACTCATCACCGCATATGACTTTCATCCAGTCATCCACAGTCCACAATTGGTTTTCCTTTGCCCATTGTAACCTTGTTTTTTTCTGTTTAGGTGTTAATGATGGCTTTTGTTTAGCTTTTCTGCATGTAAATCCCATTTCCTTTTGGCGGTTTCTTACAGTTCAGTCACAGACATTGACTCCAGTTTCCTCCCATTCGTTCATTTGTTTTGTTGTGCATTTCCTGTTTTGGAGACATATTGCTTTAAATTTCATGTCTTGATGTTTTGATGTATCCCTTGGTCTGCCAGTATGTTTGCCTTTAACAACCTTCCAATGTTGTTTGTATTTGGTCCAGATTTTAGACACAGCTGACTGTGAACAACCAACATCTTTTGCAACATTGCATGATGATTTACTCTCTTTTAAGAGTTTGATAATCCTCTCCTTTGTTTTAATTGACATCTCTCGTGTTGGAGCTATGATTTATGTCAGTCCACTTGATGCAACAGCTCTCCAAGGTGTAATCACTCCTTTTTAGATGCCGACTAACGAGCAAATCTTATTTGATGCAGGTGTTAGTTTTGGGAATGAAAATTTACAGGGTGATTCCATAATTTTTACCTCAGAATTGATTGATTCCATAATTTTTCCCCCTGTTTGGTTTTGAAAAGTAACTGTTACTGGCTAGCACATTATGTTTTCATGATTTTTTTTAGTGTTTCTAAGGCCCTGTGCGCATGCTGCAGCTTTTACTGCGGCCTTGCCACAGAAAATGTTCATAACCTTGCTGCAGTCCTTCCTCAGCAAAACCTATGGTAAAAAAAAATGCTGTACGCACACTGCGTTTTTTTTCACCAACAGGTTTTGCTGCATGTTTTCTGCAGTAAAAAGAATTGCATGTCACTTCCTTTCCGCAGGCACTTGTGGTTTTCGCCATAGATAATGGTCAAAAACTGCAGGGAACAACCCACGGAAAAACCGCATGCAGTTTTGGGGTGCGGTTTGCTGCGCTTTTTTACCGCAGGTGCCGTAATCTTTCAGAGGGTTCGGAATTTTCTTAAGAAAATTCCATTTTCTAGTGCGCACATAGCATTAAAGCCAGAAAGTTGCCATTTGAAATGACTTTAGTTTTGTGCCATGTCTGTGATCTGCTTTAAACAAAAGTAAACAACTGAATGAAAATCCTCAGACCCCGGTGATTCCATAATTTTTGCCAGGGGTTGTATGCAGACTTCTTCTATTCAAAAATTTGGCTATGCAGAATTTAGCACATAGACATCTTTGGCTTACACAAGGTACAATAACTGCACTCATCCAAGGTGTCCCGGACTGTAGTAATGCCCTGCTCCACCTTCTTACAGTACTAGTGCCGCTCTTTCTGCTTCATGCAGTAGTAGTGCCCACTTACACTGATAGTGCACCTCTCTGAATCTCCGCACTGTAAGGGTATGACCGCACTTTGCGTTTCCACCTGTGTTTCTGCTGCTTTTTAGGTCCGTTTTGAGCTGCAGCGTTTTCATGCCAAAAGGCATGCGTTTTGCTTTTCCATAATAGTCTATGAAAAATGTAGATTTCTAGACCGCAATTTGCGTTTTAAAACGCTGCGTTTAATTTGTGGCAAAAACCATGCGTTCAAAGAAGCAGCATGTCAATTGTTTTTGCCATTTTTGCAGCGTTTTGCTAACATTGAAGTCAATGAGAAATGGCAAAAACCAAGAAACTACAAATTTCCTGCGTTTTACGGTGCAGAAAATATGCGTTTTGGACAAACAAAACGCATGTTTTTCTAACATTAAATTAATGGGATCATATGTCCCTTTACACACACACATAGTCCGACAATTACATTAAAGAAAATTATGATTTTATTGCTATTTTAGCATTAAATATTATAAAACTGCTATAATTTCATGAAATATAACTTTTTTCATTATTAATAAACAAAATATATGTTTTGGGTTTTTTTCTCTTTTTTCATTCTGTTTGACTGTGTAAACTTTATTTAGCAGTGTCTTGATGTTCAAAACGCATCAGTCAAAACGCGGGTGAAAAAGCATGTAAAAAGCGCTGAAAACGCATCTAAAACGCGGTAAATATGCATGCGTTTTTAGCGCTAAATTTCTGGAAAAAGCAACTTTGGCTAAATCAATTAAGGCAAAAACGTGCGTTTAGAACTGCATGTAGGGCAACGCGAAGTGCGGTCATAGCATAATAGTGCAGTCTGTGCATTTGAATAGTAACTGGGCCCCCACACAATAATCTCCTTAATTTGTGCTGCCACAAGGTTCTTCTATGGAGATTCAAGACAAATATAAGGTCACACATGTCTGCTTCCACGATGACCAGGCTTCAGCTTCTCCACTTCAACCTGCAGCCTACTGAAGTGTGTGGTGGAGCAGGGAGCCGGTGGCTCTCTGCTTCCCAGTAGCTTTCTGCTTTATCCCCGTCTTCAGAACCCAAATACAGTTGAAACTACTTCGTCAGGAACATTTACCAACTCCTGCGGGAGTTCAGGAGGTCTCCCCTATGACTGGGAGTTTCATGAATGTTCTTGGAAAACTGGTAGGTAGTATAACTGATAGGAAGGCCACATTGTTGTAAGGAGTTATCTAAACAGGTGTTTCCATTTATCAGTTGTACACAGGGGTACTGATATGTCGCTGATCGCTTTGAGTCTGTCCGTTGAAACCCCCACGATCAGTACTAAAGGGGTCCCGATCACCCGTTCTTCCCTACCACATGGATTTGAGTAGAGCAAAGTAGCCGTGTATGATTGCTGCCTCTCTGTCCAACATCTATGGAGACAGCCAGGTGCTGTACTCCCATCTCCGGGCACCGTACTCCCTCTCCCCCCCCCATCTCCGTGGACCATACTACCCCCCCCACCCCATCTTCGGGCACCAACCCCCCCCCCCATCTCCGGGCACCATATTACCCCCCCCACCCCATCTCCGGGCGCCATACTCTCCCCCCCCCCCCCATCTCCGGGCACCATACTCCTCCTCCTCCTCCCCCCATCTCGAGGCACCATACTCCTCCTTCCCCCCCATCTCCGTGGACCATACTACCCCCCCACCCCATCTCCGGGCACCATACTACCTCCCCCCACCTCCGGGCACTATACTTCCACCACCCCCCACCGCATCTCCTGGTGCCATACTCCACTGGGCGCTATACTCCACCGGGCGCCATACTCCCCCCTTCCCCCCCATCTCCGGGAGCCTTACTCCCCCCCCCCATGTCCGAGCACCGTACCACCCATGTCTGGGCCATATCTCCCCACTCCTCTCCCCAAGCACCATACACCCGCCATCTCCAGGCACTGTACTCCCTCCCCCCCCATCTCCAGGCACTGTACTCCCCCCCCCCCATCTCCAGGCACTGTACTCCCCCCCCCCCATCTCCAGGCACTGTACTCCCTCCCCCCCCCCATCTCCAGGCACTGTACTCCCCCCCCCATCTCCAGGCACTGTACTCCCCCCTCCCATCTCCAGGCACTGTACTCCCCCCCCCCCCATCTCCAGGCACTGTACTCCCCCCCCCCCATCTCCAGGCACTGTACTCCCCCCCCCCCATCTCCAGGCACTGTACTCCCCCCCCCCCCATCTCCAGGCACTGTACTCCCCCCCCCCCCATCTCCAGGCTCTGTACTCCCCCCCCCCCCATCTCCAGGCACTGTACTCCCCCCCCCCCATCTCCAGGCACTGTACTCCCCCCCCAGGCTCTGTACTCCCCCCCCCATCTCCAGGCACTGTACTCCTCCCCCCCCCCCTTCCCATTCATCTCTGAGCATTTTGCCGAAATTCACACGTGTCGGATTTGCTGGAACAGCTTCTGCAGATGAAAAATGAATTCTATTCCTATAAATGGGTTTGTTTTGGTGGGAGCACGGATTTCTGCAGGGTCCAGTATAGACTGATGGTTCTATCATTGTGAACAGCTGAAGAGAGCGATGCACGGACGGAGGTATACAGACGTAGCAGAGCTGAGTTGTCACACTTTCCATATTATCACTTCGCAGGCTCAGATTCGCTACATCCTCAGGTGAGAACCGTTTCTCGCAGGACGCGCGCTCCCGCCTGTTGAGCGCTCGCGTTGACGCCGGTTGTCCTGGAGACGCCTCCGCCCTCAGCCCCTGCGCGTGCACAGTCCCTCACTCCTCCATCCGGGGTCCTGACTGCAGCTCCGCCGAGACACAGAGAAGGCGGCCGGGAACAGGGAGAACGGCCGGAGAGCGGGGCCTAGAGCGGCTCCAATGGCCGACGACGCAGAGTGGGTGCTGGAGAGCGTGCTGGCTTTCCTCGGCTGCCCCGCCTGGACTGCGCCAGTCAGCGGCTTCATAGAACACAAATGCTCAGGTACCGCTCCCGTGATGCTTTGCGGTGTGATCCGTGTACAGCTGTGTGCCCGGTGCAGCGCTGCCCAGGGGGATGTGGGCGGGGACAGATGGGAAAGTAAGTGAACCCTCCTGTCAGTGCGCTTGTACCTGTGTGGACATACAGGAGCACAGTGTTCACCGTCTGCGCTCACCGTCTACGCCCACCGTCTGCGCCCCCCCCCCCCCCCCCCCCCCCGCGCTCACCGTCTACGCCCCCCCGCTCACCGTCTACGCCGCCCCCCCCGCTCACCGTCTACGCCGCCCCCCCGCTCACCGTCTACGCCGCCCCCCCGCTCACCGTCTACGCCGCCCCCCCGCTCACAGTCTACGCCGCCCCCCCGCTCACCGTCTACGCCCCCCCCGCTCACCGTCTACGCCCCCCCCGCTCACCGTCTACGCCCCCCTCGCTCACCGTCTACGCCCCCCCCGCTCACCGTCTACGCCCCCCCCGTTCACCGTCTACGCCCCCCCGTTCACCGTCTACGCCCCCCCCGTTCACCGTCTACGCCCCCCCCGTTCACCGTCTACGCCCCCCCCGCTCACCGTCTACGCCCCCCCCGCTCACCGTCTACGCCCCCCCGCTCACCGTCTACGCCCCCCCCGCTCACCGTCTACGCCCCCCCTGCTCACCGTCTACGCCCCCCCTGCTCACCGTCTACGCCCCCCCTGCTCACCGTCTACGCCCCCCCACGCTCACCGTCTACGCCCCCCCACGCTCACCGTCTACGCTCACCGTCTACGCTCACCGTCTACGCTCACCGTCTGCGCACCCCCCCCCACGCTCACCGTCTACGTTCACCGTCTGCGCGCCCCCCCTCTCCCCCCCCCACGCTCACCGGCCATGCGCCATTATATATACAGTGGAGCCTTGCTTAACAAGAACAATCCGTTCTGGGACTGTGCTTGTTAGCCAAGTTACTCGTTCAGCACAGCAAGATTTCCCATAGGAAACCATTGCAATGCAGACAATTCCTTCCACAACTTGTTAAATGTCCCATCCTGGTCCCCTGTTGTGCCATTCTACACATGCACAAACACGCATGCACACGCACATATATGCTCACCTTACCTTCCGTTCCATCGCCGGTCTCCTGGGACTTGCTGTTCGCTAGTATGGGCTGTGTATCGGGTAACCATCATGCCGAGGGAGGTGGTTCCGCTCCCAGCGCGCTGACGTCACAGGCAGGAGCCGCTTGCCTCTTATTGGCCAGCGCGCTGCCTTTGAATAGCGTCTGACAGGGGAAGTTCCTGCCTCGTCGCTGTGGTTGTCAATACACATCCTGGAGCGGCGAACTACAGGACCCAGGAGGCCGGCAATGGAAAGGAAGGTACACATTATGCTCGCCTTACCTTCCATTCCATCACCGGCCTCCTGGGTCTTGTAGTTCGCCGCGAGGATTCCTCCATCGTCGCAATGTGCCGGCGGACTACAAGAACCATGAGGCCGGCGATGAAACGAAAGGTAAGGTGAGCATAATACTGCGTGTGTGTGCGTGCGTGTGTGTGTGTGCGTGTGTGTTTGTGTGGACTGCAAGTGCGGGTCAGAGCGCGGTGGATGTACGGAACCGGAAGTGTGTGAGGTGAGGATTTTGCTCGTACAGCAAAGCTTTCTCGTAAACCGGGTAACAAATTTACAAAAAGCTTTGCTTGTTAAGCGAAATTTTCGTTAAGCGAGGTTCCACTGTATTTTACTTCAGATTTCTCCTTGCGTTTCTACATTTTTGTGTCAGTATGTTTTACACTGGGTGCAGAATTATTAGGCAAGTTGTATTTCAGAGGATTTTTTATTATTGATCAACAACTATGTTCTCAATCAACCCAAAAGACTCATAAACATCAAAGCTCAATATTTTTGGAAGTTGGAGTGGGTTTTTTTTTTTTAGATTTGGCTATCTTAGGCCAGTTTCACACATCCTTCTTTTTGCCGGTTTGGCGGATCCGGCGGGCTCCCGTACAGTGAATACAGTACAATGACAGCGCAACAAGCGCCGGTCACATGCTGTCATGTGACCGGCGCATGTGACCCGGTAGTAACAGCGCTGTCATTGTACTGTATTCACTGTACGGGAGCCCGCCGGATCCGCCAAGCCGGCAAAAAGAAGGATGTGTGAAACTGACCTTAGGAGGATATCTGTTTGTGCAGGTAACTATTGCTATGCAGAATTATTAGGCAACTTAATAAAAACCAAATATTCCCATCTCACTTGTTTATTTTCACCAGGTAAACCAATATAACTGCACAAAATTTAGAAATAAACATTTCTGACATGCAAAAACAAAACCCCAAAAAATGAGTTCCCAATATAGACACTCAGCAGCCTACCATCCATAGATTCTGTCAGTTGCTTGATCTGTTTACGATCAACATTGCGTGCAGCAGCCACCACAGCCTCCAGACACTGTTCCGAGAGATGTACTGTTTTCCCTCCCTGTAGACCTTAGATTTAATGAGGGACCACATGTTCTCTATGGGGTTCAGATCAGGTGAATAAGGGGGCCATGTCATTATTTTTTCATCTTTTAGACTGTTACTGGTCATCCACACTGTGGAATAGTTGGATGCATGTAATGGAGCATTGTCTTGCATGAAAATCATGTTTTTTCTTGAATGATACCAACTTCTTCCTGTACCACTACTTGAAGAAGTTGTCTTCTAGAAACTGGGAGTTGAGCTTCACTCCATCCTCAACTCGAAAAGGTCCCACAAGTTCCTCTTTGATGATACCAGCCCATATCAGTACCCCCACCTCCACCTTGCTGGTGTCTAAGTTGGAGTGGAGCTCTCTGCCCTTTACTGATCCAGCCTCTGGCCCATCCATCTGGCCCATCAACTGTCACTTTCATTTCATCCGTCCATAAAATCTTTGAAAAATCAGTCAAGATATTTCTTGACGTTTTATCTTATGTTTCTTGTTCAAAGGTGGTCGTTTTTCAGCCTTCCTTACCTTGGTCCTGTCCCTGAGTATGGCACACCTTGTGCTTTTTGATACTCCAGTAACGTTGTAGCTCTGAAATATGGCCAAACTGGTGGCAAATGGCATCTTGGCAGCTTCACGCTTGATTTTCCTCAATTCATGGCAGTTATTTTGTGTCTTTTTTGCCCAACACGCTTCTTGCGACCCTGTTGGCTATTTGGCATGAAACGCTTGATTGTTCGGTGATCACGCTTCAAAAGTTTGGCAATTTCAAGACTGCTGCATCCCTCTGCAAGACATCTCACAATTTTGGACTTTTCAGAGCCCGTCAAATCTCTCTTCTGACCCATTTTGCCAAAGGAAAGGAAGTTGCCTAATAATTAAGCACTCCTTATATAGGGTGTTGATGTCTTTACACCGCACCCATCCTCATTACAGAGATGCACATCACCTGATTTACTTAATTAGTAGTTGGCTCTCAAGCCTATACAGCTTGGAGTAGGACAACATGTATAAAAAGTATCCTGTGATCAAAATACTCATTTGCCTAATAATTCTGCACACAGTGTACTGTGTTTTTTTTCTGGCCAGTGTATGGGACTTTTCTATAGGCCTCTCTACCATTTATGTGTAATGCCAGAAAACATCGGATAGCGCCTGCATCCATGTTATTCAGGGACGCATTGTTCGTCTGCTAGTTCTTCATTTGGGATTCAGGCTGAAGTCAAAATCACAGCATGCTGCATATATCCGCCGATACCAGTGCAAGTCACTGGGTGTGAGGAAACAATCGGATGGCGCCTGCACCCATCGGATGGCACATGGAGCAGTCGTATTCTGTCCAATTTTATTTCCTTGCACGCATCTCAAAGGAAAACAGAAACTAATATAAAGAGAGAAAAGATAGAAAAGTATTAGATATCCTGTATGTGTGTGTGTGTGTATGTATGTATGTATGTATGTATATATATATATATATATATATATATATATATATATATGAATATGACAACCCTCCTTTAGTGCCTTTCATGTGGATGTTTAGGCTTGATTAACTAAAATATAAATTATTAAATTAAAATAAAACCAAAAAAAAACAATGTAGGGTTCCCCTTATTTTTGATTACCAACCAAGATAAAGCAGACAGCTGGGGGCTGATATCAGGCTGGGAAGTTCCATGGTGATTAAGCCCTTCCCAGACTAAAAATTCCAGCCATAAGCCACCCCAGAAGTGGTGCCTCACATGACATGCGCCAATCTTAGCGCTTCACCTCGGCTCTTCCCAATTACCCTGGTGCGGTGGCAATCAGGGTAATGGTTTATGGGTTGATGTTGGCTGTGTCAGCTGTCATCAAGCCCTAGTGTTAGTAATGAGAGGGTTCTATCAGACACTCCCTTTACTAACTCGGTAAGTAAAAATTACAAAACACCCCCCCACACACACACTTTTT